>NC_135503.1:51148819-51300352 GCF_052857255.1 Amblyomma americanum | reverse complement strand
TATCAAAAAGCGTGAAAAGTGAAGTCACACAGTTTACACAAATGCGAACTGGCGCGAAGACACGAGGACGAAGACACAGAGACAGGACTAGGCGCCAACTACCAACTTTATTTTATTTGCATTTTATTGTTCGCAGTTTAATTCGCCAGTTCACAGTTGTGCAATATGTATCGTTAGAACCATCTAGCTCAAAATATAAAGTATTGCATGAAGTCACACACGCGAGGCTGCCCGCAGAAATCGCCTCGAATGAGGCCACAAAATGAGGAATTTAAAGTTCATTTGCGCGGCAACAAATTGCCGTCCGGATACGAAGCGTGGCACAAAATGACCAGAAAAATGCGTAGAACATGCTGTGAAAGATTGAGTAAAATCTGTGGAGACAGAAAAAAAAAACGCCGTAGTTGCCCTTTAAAGAACCCCAGGTGGTCGAAATTAATCCTGTGGACTCCACTACCACGACTGCTCTCACCCGCGGTTGAGCAAGGCGCCCACCGAGAAGCGAGACAGTTAATGCTTCTTTCGATTCCTCAAGACCAATTTTATTAATGTTCAGTACTCACTGAACCCGCCGCGTTGGCTTAGTGGTTGCGGCGCTCGGCTACTGAGCCGGAGTTCCTGGGTTCGAACCCGACCGCGGCGGCCTCGTTTCGATGGAGGCGAAGCGCAAAAAGGCGCCCGTGTGCTGCGCGATGTCAGTGCACATTAAAGATCACCAAATGGTCGAAATTATGCCAGAGACCTCCAATACGGCCCCTCTTCCTTTTTCCTTTCACTCCCTGCTTTATCCCATCCCTTACGGCGCGGTTCGGGTGTCCAACGATATATGAGACAGATACTGCGCCATTTCCTCCCCCCCCCCCCCAAAGAAAAAACAATTATTAAACCAGCGCACATTAAAGATCCCCAGGTGGTCGAAATTGTTCCGGAGTCCTCCACAACGGCACCTCTTTCTTCCTTTCTTCTTTCACTCCTTCCTTTATCCCTTCCCTTATGGCGCGGTTCGGGTGTCCGCAGATATGTGAGACAGATACTGCGCCATTTTCCTCTCCTCAACAATCAGTACTCACTCTATGTCCGATTCGAAGATACATAGCGGTCGGATGACGCTGGCTGCGCTTTGGCGAGGAAACTCCTATAGCCTATATATGCATGCACCTTCGCTGGCGTTTCGTGACTAACTCTGAATAGACGAACAAACGAACTCACCGCCCCGTCGCTGCGATGTTTTGATCTCCC
Source organism: Amblyomma americanum (assembly GCF_052857255.1). Lineage (NCBI taxonomy): Eukaryota > Metazoa > Arthropoda > Arachnida > Ixodida > Ixodidae > Amblyomma > Amblyomma americanum. The sequence goes on along the minus strand of NC_135503.1, from coordinate 51,299,113 downwards.
CGGTTCGCGAATGGAATTCGCGTCCGCCTATATTCGGAGCACGTACACAGGGTGCCTCGATACCCGAACACGTAGTGCATATACAGCGCCGGCATGCGACTGCTCCTGCCCCAAAAAGCGCAGCTGTTTCCGACGCCCCGGCGCTCCGTGCCGGAGTGACATGCGACAGCTCCGTTTTATTTCTTTTTATTTACCCCGTTTTCTGGTCCACGCTCGCAGCAAGTCTATAGGAGCATTGCAGATGGCCTAATTTTGGGTTAACATGCTATCGTCAGAATAACTGCCATGTCCTACACTGTTAAATTTCGTTCTGAAAAAGTAGCACGTCGGTTATGACACTGAGCTTCCGATGCAACGAGGAAAAAAAAAAAACGCCGACTCTCCGCGGTCTGTTTAGAAGCGGTGTTAACTGGCACGCATGGAAGCCGAGGCCATGCCTGTATATTGCGAGTTTTAAGAGCGCCCTGGTTCCCGCAGTTCGCACATGCTCATAAAATGTGACGAACAATGTCCCCGATGAAGTTATGAGACTCGGAGCTGCAGATTGTTCTTGAAAACAAAGTGAACACGTTGCATTTGCAAAGCGCGCTGGAATAGGTCAAAAATAAAACAAGAAGAAAAAAGACTGCTAGCCTCACAGCAGACTAGTCAAAGCACCAAATTCCGTTACTGTGGCCTTTATGGTACGATGTGTGCGCATCGTGTTCCTCAGTAGCTTAGCGAGACAATATGATGCTCTTCATGCGTTCTTTAACTAAACTGGACAGTTTTGCAAACTGCCACTCTCAAGTAAAAACGTTAAAAGCGACAGGGAAACAAGAACGGTCAGCGTTATCGGCACTAGCAAGCCGCAAAATGATAGCGAATATAAATGTTCAAACAGAATCCTCATATCGGGAAAATGGTCAGAAACTGCGTTAACTGAAAAAAAAACACAATTGAACATAGCATCATCTCGGCCGACTAACTTCCAACAGTCCTTCCCTCCCCTAACTAGGAAAATCCGAAATGAGGCGCCGTGTTAGGAGAAGCTGTACGTCAGTAACTATGTGAACTGCGAACACAGAACGATGTCTTAAACAACATCTTCAGTAAAAAAAAAAACTTCAGTACGACAAACTCCCAAGAAACTTCCGAGTGACAAACTTTTCCTCACCCCACTCCCAAATGACTCGGCGCCTGGCGGCGCTCATAATATAATACACGTCGCCATTCTTAGCGGGGGGCAGCGACGGCTGTCCGGACGCTCACTAACCCCACTTACTCGTCCCCTCCCCCCCCCCCCCTCTCCCTTTCATTTCATCCCCAGGGTTCAGGAAGCGAAATCTCATTTCGAGCCGTCGGCCGGGGCCGGGAGGTCATTGAAGAAAGATGATGCTCGCCATCGTCGCCCGACCCGACCCGACGCACAACGCGATGCGCAAGAGAGAGGACTGCCTCGCCCCCACTCTCAAAGCGGTTCCACTGCACGCATATGAACACTTCCGAGCCACTTCGCCTGCGAAAAGGGGTGGACACCTCGTTACGTTTAAGTACTCTAACCCCGTAACGAGATTTTTTCCAAGAAATAATACCGCCGGTGTCGACGATCTTCGAAGTTGCCGCAGCAGTTAGCTACGCTCTCGTGCAAGGGAAGCGTGCGTTTGTTACGTGCATACACTGCATGCACTCCCCGCAAGGTGGCGCATGCACCTTTTCCGGCGAAATGAAGGTGGCCCGCCGAGGTGGCCCAGTGGTTACGGCGTTCGGCTGATGAGCGAAGAAGAGGCGATCCCGGCCTTCATCGAAACTGACGATCGAATCCCGTCTTTCGACGGAGGCTAAATGCAAAAGGTACCAGCGTGCTGTGCGAGGTCAGAGCTGGCCGAAATTAATCCAACACCCTCCGCAAGGACGCCTTTTTCTCTCTTCGTTCTTTCGCTCCTTCCTTCGTCCCCGCTATCGTGGCGTGGTTAGAGTGTCCACCGAGAGTGAGACAGTTACCGCGCTTTTCTTGGACAGCAATGGAAAATACGTATGCGCCTGCATTTTTGACGGCGTTTCGTTGTTCGCGAATGTACAGTCGGCCAAGCGGAAGCGGAAGATCGTGGTACAGAACCTTCTCCTTTTGTACAGCAGTCCTCAACGACGACATAAAAAGAACAGAATTTTACTGGCAGAGAAACGGCTACCCCCTTTCGTTCATCTGGAACACTGAAAGAATAATGGTACCACCTAAACAGTCTGCTTCAATAGTCTGTGGTTTATAGTGTTAAACGTCCCAAAGCGACTCAGGCTATGAGGGATGCAGTAGTGAAAGGTTCTGGATAATTTCTACCACCTGTGGTTCTTTAACGAGCACCCACATCGTACAGTACACGGTCCTCTCTGCATTTCGCATCCATCGAGATGCGACCGCCGCGGCCGAGATCGCGAAACCATAACCGTACGCATTAACCACCATAACACCACTAAGCCACCGCGGCGGCTACCCTGCTTGTTTGTAAGGAAAGGAGAAGCAATTAAATAAACGAAAATGAAAAGAACCCCTGCCCCGTATGTAGTAGGAATCAGCGATGCGCTTGCGCGTATTTTCCGCAAGCACTGACACGTGCCGAGCTCGTTAGTGGAAGCTCCCTCGTGGCAAGTTTCCTGGCGTCGTTTACGAAATTGACTGCGCGCTCGTTGTTGAGCAATGTACATAGGCGAAACAAAAGACTCCACGAGACGCCTGGCAGGACACCGGAACGATGTGGGAAACGAAAAAGCAACAGCGAACGCAATAGCCGCGCATGCCAAGAACAGTGGACACAAGATTGACTGGGAAGAACCGAAGATACAGACAGCGGGAAAGAACGTATCAGTCCAACAAAACTTCGATTCACTCACCACCCAGACAGGCCACGCCTAACACACTCAACGGTAACGGTGTCACCTTGCATTCTATAGTTGCTAAATCACTAGAAACGCTTCTGAGTGCTACAAAAACCCGGGTAAGTCCACCGGTTGCCTCATTGTGAACAAGGGAGCCGTAGCGTTCCCAAAATGTCATTCTTTCGTGTGAAAGCGCCATTCCGACGGGTAAACCCCGAGCAGGATCTTGTGATGTATATGGGTTTGCACCATATAAATGAAACAAATAAATATTGCCGCCACTTGGTTTCGAACACGCGGCGATGCGAACAGATAGCCTTTCTGGCCTGTGCACGGTAGCCCTATATGCTATCAGCGCAGCCGATCATGCCTCGTGTTAAACTACAACACAATCACGCGCTGTGCACTGCACGTCGTCCTATTTATCAACTACTACTGCTATCGGACTAATATCGTCGCCAGACGTGCCGACGACACAGCAAACCAAAACCATGAGCCAACCAGGCTAAAAACATGCTTTCTCACGTCTACTCGGTTTAACTAACTACATTGAAACCACACCACTTTCTTTTCGCCATGGCTAGTGACCAGTGAACTTCATGAACCATGATTCCTGACCAGACGGTATGCCGTTAAATCACCGACTAGTACAGACGGTGATTTGCTTTTCGCTGAAGACACAACGGGATAACAAGGAATCCATTTCCACTTGAGCGCCTCAGTTATGAGATTACTAAGGGGTAACAGCTTCTAATACTCAGTCTATACATTGACCACATTGACTAGTCGCCTTGCCTGGGATATATATATATATATATATATATATATATATATATATATATATATATATATATATATATATATATATATATATATATATATATATATATATATATATATATATATATATATATATATATATTCAGTCGACGTAATCAGAAAAGCAAGATTAGCCGCCGCGGTAGCTGAGTGGTTACGGCGCTCGGCTGCCGGGCCGAAAGACGCGGGCTCGATCCCAGCCGCGGTGGTCGAATTTCGATGGAGGCGAAATTCTAGAGGCCCGTTTACTGTGCGATTAAAGTGCACGTTAAAGAACCCCAGGTGGTCGAAATTTCAGGAGCCCTTCACTACGGCGTCTCTCATAGCCTGAGTCGCTTTGGAACGTTAAACCCCCATAAACCAAACCAAACCAGAAAAGCAACATCGATGTAAAATCCCCGGGTATACCAAAGTAAAAGCTCTCATAATGCAGGCGATGCCCGCGCTCCAAACCGATAGGACTCCCAAGCATGGCCACAGGAAAGCCGTATAGTGTAACACAGCCCGGCATCCGGTTTATGCCGCCATGGTTATCCGACGACCGATCGGCGTTTTCTGATGCGGTCACTCACTCTTTTTTTTTTTTTTTACTGCGTTAGAAACATATTACTATTTCGGCGAAAATCCGCGTGCGTGCGTGGGTGCGCATGTGCGTTTGTGTGGGCGCGCGCAAATATCCGCCCTTCAGAAAGCCTCCATCCTCCTGATCCCCCCCCCCCCCACCCCCTTCCCCGACTAGAAACCTATGCAGCATTCAGTGGAACCAAAAAACGACGGCAAAATGGAAATCAAACACGAAATGAAAATGCGATCAATGTAAAAGTGAAATGCAAAACCAATACTTCTAACGCCGATTTTATGGATCGCATATCGTATGATTACCTGTGCATTTTTTATTCTTTCGTTTTCTTGTCCATCAGCACGCGACTACATCGCATAGGTGTCTGAGTCACCTTATGGCGACAAAAATCAAAGTGGTTTTGGGAGAAAAAAAAAACGCACTGCACCACACAAAGACAGAAGGATCAATGCCGCCGAGGCCCATGTCACACGCGACCTTCATGTGCAGTGTTTCTCCCCTTGAGCTCGTTCAGCGGCTCGCGACGCATCCCCGCTGCTCGAAGAGCTCCGCTGAGTACACAGCTCGTGCTCTCTATGTGGAAAACCGCAACGAGCCCACGCGCGGCTCCGATGTAAGCCGCTGGCCCATGCCCCGACGCCATCCGTTCCGTTCGTGATTCCGGGAGAAGATAAGTGCATTGCCTGACCCCCGGGGGCTTATGCATCCTTCATGATGGAGAGCCGGTCCATTTTAGGTAAAGTGCTTTCTCGCCGGTGCTCGATTCACCGTGGCCTATTCGCAACCTCACCTCCCCCAACTCCGATCAAATATGCACGCATACCGCACGCCTGATTCCCCTGGCTTCTGCCCGGTAGGAGCCAAGTGCGGAATGCACAAATAACTCCGTTCATTACAAATGGATCAGAAATGACCAACATGTAGATGCAGCATCTCTCTTCATACTGATAATATTAGACTATGCGCTGTTTGCCACAATTAGTATCCGCTACACATGCGCAAAATATCAAGCAGCAAACGTAAGGGATAATTTTTTTTTTCTATCGACCGATATTCGACGAACCCCTTCGGCTCAACCGCTTCCTCGGCTAATTAAACCGACTGGCTCGCGACGACGACAATTTGCCCCCGCCTACGGGCATAAGCCTTCGTGCGCGGTTGGGTAAACACAGCTCTAGAGCCGGGCTTCCTGGAATGCCCGCTCGTGCCACCCCCCCCCCCTCCCCCTTCCCTGGGAGACGCGATCAGGCGATGCATGTATGCGTTCGCTCGGTCGCCGCTCTAATCTGCAGCCGCTGGGGTCGGCCGGTGATCAATGGACGTCGCGGGCGAGGCGAAGGCCAGTTCGCCGCCGGTGCTGCCGGGGCGATCCCGATCACGGCGCGTCCTTCACCATCACACGCCACCGCCCTCGCCGCTGACCGTGGTCATGGCGACGGAACCACAACAAAGGTGACCGGGCCTCAGGGCGACGACGCCAGTCGACGCAGTCACCGACGACCGCGGAAGGCGCTCTCTCCCCCTTCCCTCGCTACACTTTCACCCTCTTCACTCTGCCTTTCCACGAAGCACACGTGGTAAACAAGTCGAACCGCGGTCGACGGAAGCCCCGACCCTGGCACGACAAAGACACACTTTGGCGGCCGGGAAGGGACACCATCGACCCTTCTTCCACAGTACTGGAGAAGAACTGCCGCTAGAAACGAGGGAAATAGTCCGACACGGTGCAGACCGTGTCGTGCTGGGTTGGCTTCGAGTTTAGCGTCATGCGAGAGGCATGCTATATCGATGGGTTACCGGGTAAATTAGCCAAATGAAACTTGGGGGTTTGCTGCCTGCGTCGCTGACAATGTTTCCGGAGTTAACGGCGCTCGAACCTTGTAGGAACCACTGTGCGTAAAGGCTTCACAGATAGACATGTAACAAATAAAATGTATCCCAGAAGCACGCCCATTGCGAAGCCGCTACTGTAGTGGTAGCCCGTGCGGTCAGAACAAACGCGTACCTATGTACTCTCCATCTCCTTGCTTTCGTTGAGAGCACGTGGTCCTGTGGCCATGCTTAGGCCTGCCATATAGGTTTGGAGCGTGGGTATCGCTTGCATGAGCGCTTTTTGGTATGTCTGGGGATCTGACATTGATGTTGCCTTGCTGGTCACGTTGACTGAATGCATTGTAGACATCTCTGTGTAAAATTTGCAGAAAAAAAAGGCGTACCACACTTCCTCAGTATTAGGCTTTCCTTAGTCTGTTGTGCTCGCGCTACCTTCCTGCTGTTAAGTTCGGCGAAATTGGACATGAGGAGGATTCCCTGAAAACCACCGCGAAGGTGAATGAGCCCCCTTCTTGAGAGATACGCTTTGCTGGGAGAGACCCCCGACCGCTAAGAAGCTCCCTTTACTGAGATGCACTCTCAGTTGCCCTTACTTGTACATTATGTAAATAGTCTTTGTATAAAGTTTTCCCAGTTTTCTTCCTCCGATCGTCGTCGTCTCTTCTCCGGCCCAGTCACGCTACCTGAATCCCAACAGTCGCAACAAACCTGGGCGCGGAAGTTTTTCGCGAGAGCAGCTTTGCGTAAACACGCAACGTCATTCCCCTGACGAAACCCGAATCGTTTGGAGTGCCTCTGAAAAGCCACACATGAGTGCTCCTAGTGATGAAACGTTCGAATGCAAATTCGTACATGACTCCATGCATCTGCTCTATCCATCTAGCTTAAGATAAGTGTTAATGTGTAATCTATGTTCGCGGGCCAGATTAGTTTCGACCGCCCTTCAGTACAGCAGCGTTTTTGCATCTCGAGTCCATCAAACTACGGCTGCCGTGGCCAGCGTCAAACCCGCGGTCACCTAGAGTTCAGCAGACGAATGCCTTAAGATTAATGGTCGCAATGTTGCGCCTTGGTTTCGTCCTACAACCTGAAACTATCGCCATGCAATTCCGACAGGGGGCCTGGAAATGCTATCCAAGTTAGTGGAATAAACTTGCTTTTGGACCTCTCCAGGCGTAACTATACTAGGATACAACTCAAGAACGAAGCGATTTTTTCTCGTCTAAGGACGCCCACCCAGCCAATGGCGTCGGCCGATTCTCCTCACCCGGCTAGCGTGACAACGCATTGACGGGGAAAAGCCGCTTCCGGGCTTTGAGTTGTATCCGACTATATATCGACTGTTTTGCGCGTTGTGCATGCGCAATTCAAGCCATGCAGCAAGATGAACCACAGCTGCCGCGAAACGAGTCTACAGCAAGATGGATCTACAACAATATAGACAAGAAAACTTTGCCAAACCTCCACCATGCCGTCTGCGCGGCTAGTGGTACCCGACTACACGACCTCACGGCCGCACCGTCACCGTACTAAGTTCTTAACAAATATCCACAATATAAAAGCTATCGCCCACAGAATTGGTTGTCGCGCCTTTAGGCTGACGCAGCTAATCGAAATTTGCCAAGCCACCTGCAACAAAATACACAGAGGGCGTGTCGTGCGAAGTCAACAGCGCATCGCCTGCCTATTGCTCAAACTCAAGCGTCTCGTCTGCGAAAAAGCCAGCAACCACCCGTGTCCACTCTGCTCTTTCCTCAACACCGTCCAATGCCCCTGCATTGCATGGCTTCTACGAGGCTGGACGCATTCACCGCAGGAAACCGCTCATTCGTTGGAAACCCAGCGCAATAACGGCCTCCGCCGTTAATATCCTCTTTCTCACGACACCACGGGCGTTAGCCCGGCTTCACGCCTAGCGTTTGCTTCTCGACTCCAACAGCACAAATATTGATTGCGCCCCGGCACGTACAACCACGAAGTTCAATCACTGAGGGCGCACCACTGTGCGACCTACAGAAATAAACAGAAAGCAAACCAGAAACGCGTAACTCAAAATGGAGGAAAAATTCTCCGAGGAAAGGCCTAGCAATTGCAGTCTCGTCTGCAATGAGGTAATACGAGCGCACTAAAAAATAAACGACGAAAGGAAACGCCCACGAAAGTTTCAGTCCTTTTTTTTTTTTCTCCAGACCGCGCACTGCATGCGGTATGCATGAGCGCGCGGATCCGAACGGCCTCGCGTTCATCTTCTCTGTTTTGCTTTCTCGAGCACGACTTGCGGAGGCAGTGTCTACCGTTCCGCGCCGCGCAAGAGGAGGCCGCTTGGCTGGTAGGCGTATATCGCTCCTACATACCACTGCCGCAGCCAGCGGCCCTGCGAGGGACTTCTTTTTTTCCGACTCCGGTCACGGTCTGAATGAGGAGGAATAGCAAATGATCCATAAAAAGGAGCCTCGGCCAATCCCCGCGGCGTGCGAGGGAGGCTTCAGCAGTCCGGCTTCGCTGGCGCGACGCGGGACTGGTTTCCCTCCTGGGGCATTTGCAAACCCGCTTCTGTCTTGTCGCTTTCTTTGCTTCGCCCACGGCTCTACCGGTGGAGGCCAAGTATTCTTTTATTGAGCACCGACCTCGCGGAGTTAATCATCAAGACGACGTAGCCGTGCGCACTCCCTCCCGAAAATTTAAACAGATTGAATGCAGAGTGCCTGTACAGCCAGGCGGCAACAAAAGTCTTCGGAACAGTGAAGCTACGAAGGAGCTTAATTTCCTCTCTACCTAAAATGCACACCACGGCATTCAAGGATGCACTGTGCTCCAGCTCACACAGGAAATCGCTGTGTCCTTGTTCTGAAAACTTCTGCAGGAACGCGAATACTGCCTGTATGCTGTCTGCAGACTTCCTGCGGACTGTCTGCAGACCGCCTGTGGACTGTCTGCGGACTGTCTGTGGACTGTCTGTGGACTGTAGACTGCAAACTGCAGACTGCAGACTGTTTGTAGCCTCTGTAGACTGTAGATTCTCTAGTAGACTGTTCATAGACTGTCTGTGGTCTACCCAAATAGATCTTTGCAAGGGGGGAGGGGAGCGACGAACTCCAGCGAACTAAGACAATAACGGCGGTTCTCTGAGAAAAGCAAATTGACAGTTCACTACTTTTTTTCTGCTGAGCAGTGGAAGTTCCCCAGTGTAAATGGAGTCTGCTTAGTGTCCTCAATAAGTCGCCCACACACGCTCACACACATGCAGCAGTTCAAGGGCATGCGATGATCGATGGGGTTGGACGGAAATGAGCAATCAGTTTAGACCTTATACACCTGTGCGCCGAGGCCACAAGCACGGGCCACTAGAATTCAAAAAATATGGAAAGAGCTAGTAAAAGGTCCCCGGAATCCTTCCAATTCTCTTCCGAGTCTTTAAATAGGCAGAAAATATGGGGTACACGTGGTTGGCTTTTGAATGTGAGCCGCGCATCCTTCACTGCGCTCATGGCTGTGCAGTTTTCTCTATTTTGAACAGCCCTCGGTCCGCGCCAGTGGTGCGGATATCATTCCAATAAAACGCTTCAATAAATAAATGTTCACTTACCGCTGGTAGTGATGGAGGCTGCCTGCAAAAAGAAAACAGAGACGACCATTAACGACCAGTGAAGTGCGGCTGCTGATAGGGCTAGTGCGAACATTCGTTCTTACCTTGAATGAATATATTGATCTCAATAACACATGACCGTACCTGAGTGTTTTCAGTTACAGGTGAGTATGTGGGAATGTTTAGAACGAGATGAGGCGGACGCCATAAAGGTGTGCACGGGAAGGGGGAGTGGGGGAGGTTGACGAAGTATAAGAACTGAAGCATTTCTCGTGAACAAACTAGGCAGACACCAATACATTCATAGGGCCCTGCGTTTCCAGGTAATTTACCAGATTCTCCCACCTAAAAATCGGGTTAAGTTCAATTTCTACCCGGAAGTGCGCCTTCAAGGAACTGCACTTTGTCAGCGCGCAGCGCTGCAGTGCACTGCACGGAAACTAGCGCATGTCTTGTACTTCTCGAGGGGTGTTTTCAGCTAAATGTTGGTGATTTTTAAACCTTATTCGAAGCTAGCAATTCATAGCGGGGCTTAACAAGCCCATAACCCTTACAAAAATGTCTTTAGACAGTCTACAGACTTTCCATAAGCTTTCGTCTATAAAGATCATATACTTTCTATAGACAAATTCTATATACTGGTCTCTAGACAATACAAGCTCTATAGACAGTGTAAAGGCAATCTATACATTTTCAGCCATACACTTTTAGTAGACTTTTGTCTATAGACAGTCTATAGATTATGAATCGACAAAAGGAAATATCTATAGGAAGGAAATAGAGTATATCGGAAGTCTATAGGAGAGTCTATATAACATTTTTGTAAGGGAAGTTCGAAAAGTACATATTGAAGCCACAAATGAAAACACGCACTGATAGAACGTCTTATTGATAGCGTTCTGTGAAGCATTACCCACACCAACAGCAACAACAACATACTGCTCCAAGGCTCATCATCATCATCATCATCAGCCTGACTACACCCACTGCAGGGCAAAGGCGTCTCCCATGTCTCTCCAAATAACCCTGTCCTTTGCCGGCTGCGCCCACCCTATGCCTGCAAACTTTCTAATCTCATCCGCCCACCTAACCTTATGCCGACCCCTGCTACGCGTGCCTTCTCTTGGAATCCACTCCGTTAGCCTTATGGACCATCTGTTGTATTGCCTTCGCCGTACATGCCCTGCCCAAGCACATTTCTTCCTCTTGATTTCGACTAGGATGTCATTAACACGCGTTTGTTCCCTCACCCACCCTGCCCGCTTCCGGTCTCTTAACGTTACACCTATCATTTTTATTTCCATGGCTCGCTGCGTTGTCCTTAACTTAAGCTGAACCCTTTTAGTTAGCTTCTATGTTTCTGCCCCGTAGGTGAGTACCGGTAAGATACAGCTGTTGTACACTTTTCTCTTGAGGGATATTGGTAACCTGCTATTCATGATCTAAGAGAACCTGACATATGCGCTCCACCCCATCCTTATCCTTCTAGTTATTTCCCTCTCATGATCCGGATCAGCTCCCACTACCTGCTACAAGGCTATTATGTGTTAAAAGAACGTTTTTGTGCTGTACAAAGGCAGAGACGTTCAACACAGACGTGCCATTGCTGCTCATGGGCGAAGTGTCCGAAAAAGTGGTTTAATGATTGAGAATTAAAATTAGCTGATTTTTAAAATTTTTTACAGTACAACCTGTCATTTCTGTATTGCGCATGAAAATAATGAGCAACATATAAGGCAGGTAATGTCTCGTGTGAGGGCGAGCGCTAATGCATTATTGTGTCGATCATCAAAGTTTAGAATTTCTGCTCAATATTGATCGTTTCACTGCACCTCCTTCCATTTCTAGCTAGAACTTGTTTTGTTTGGTTCTTTCTTCGGTTCTGTAAGCTTCAACAAGTTCTGCACCGCGCGATGAACTTCGCGAGGGCTGCAACCGTTGCTGCTAGCATAGAGCGTAGCCCGCGTGAATATTCATGCCCGAACTATACACCATGTTAGGACCGCGATTAATATGCAGCGCCATCGCACCGGCAGCCCTGACCCAACGCTCAAAGTCTTCGTTTTTTGCCTGGCAGCCCGGCAGCCATCAATGTCCAGCTGCTCGCTCGTCGGCCTCCGCCTTTCTTGTAGTCTTCTTCTTCTTCTTCTTCAAAAAAGAACAAGGTGCAAGCCATTGTGTTGTTCTCTAGATACTTGCCAAGGACTCCGGGGTCACTTTCCTGTCGATGTACACAGTGAACGGGCTTGTGAGTCACGAAAAGCCGATGCACACAATAATGGAAGAAAAATGAAGTGGCGTAAGGAAAGAGGAATCCACGAGACGATTATGTTCTTTTACCGAGCCGGTGGACCAGTATGCGGGGGACACATCAGCAAGAATAGAGAAAAGTTAATTGTCTCTTTCAGCGTTCGTCGAGGTTAGAATTCCTGAAAACGATATCAAGGTTCCTAGTTTGCCCCGATATTCGCAATGCTTCGCTGCCCACCTCCCCGGATGATGGGTTCTTTCACATCGCAACTCCACACGACATCCCAATTGGACACCATGGGTCCTTTGCAGTCAAGCGTGAAAGAAACCTTGGTAATAGATGAAAGCGCGAGCGTGAGCTGAATCAATTCTTGGTTACTGACCTTCTGGACAACGCTCACTTTTACTGTTTTTGGTGTACTCATTTGTTTACAAAGACAAATAGAAAATTCTTCATCTAGCCGTAGCTGCTATCAGGTGCTCCAGCCAACAGCCCAAGAGGAGAAAAATCCGCTCATCTCATATCTCGCACCCAGTGCAAACGCGAAACCCTGTAGGTGACAGCGTTGCAGATATGTGCGGAATTTTTTTTTTTTTTTGCCGGCGGTGCGTCTTGGGGCACTCAAGTAGCAGCACTGTAAAGTGGTAGATTTTAAATTTCGCCCGCTTTTTTTAATGTTGGTAAAAAAAAATGCTGCGTAAACGGTACCTTTCTGCAAAAATTTCAGCCGGCTGTATTTCAAGGTAGTCTACAACTTTCGAATTAACAATTTTTTCCCAAGGCCAATATTTAAAAAGTTAGCGAGTTAGCCGGAACTAATTAACTAAGCAGAACAAAAAATACTGCGCACTATAGATGCCACATCACTCTTAACAGCACTGGGTTGTTTTCACTCGCCTACGACACTCATTTTTATTTTTTAATGTGGTTACATCTAGCTGGAGCATCTCGTATATAAAAACAAGAAAAAGCCAACTCTCTGCGATGCCGTTTTCGTGTACTGCATTTCCAAACGTTGAGATATCTTAGCATCTATGACTGCCTGCGTCGTCTGAAAAGAACGGTTAGTGGACGGGAAAGGACCACACATTATAAATTAAGCGGACGATAGACAAGCACTGGCCCTCGCCAAATATATCCCCGAAGGCCGCACCGAGACGACAGGAGCGCGCGATAACAAACCTACAGCAGAGATATCGTTGGCATGGCAGAAGCGCTCGGTTGAAGAAATTCATAAAACAACAGCTAAATCAAAGGAACAGGCTCGCCCTCCGATGTCGCTATCCCAGGTCCGCGTACGTGCTTTTAGCGCACGATTCATCGCGGAGTCTGAATATTTAATGACTCGGACGTAACGAAGGAGCTTGCAGGTTAAACCGCGTTCGGGCTGGATTACCTGTATGCTTTAAATGCATGGAGTAATGCAATCCATTAAGCAGTCGATACCTTCTCGTTCTGCCTCTCTTAAAGAGGCACTCAGGGCCCGTAAAGTTGCGCTGTATCGGCACACTACGGTATTCTAACGACAAATAGACCACACCCACCGAAAACAGAGCTTTATAAGCTAGAAAAAAATACAGGTGCTGCCATCACCGGCCGATGTATTAAGTAAACAGCAAGTGTCGAAAACGAGTGATCCCGGAGGCTACGCTTCAACGCAATTCGCTTGAAAACGGCATCAACCCGTCCGCATCGAGTGGTGAGAAGTTCTTAAATTCAATTTTCTCTGCCATATATGGATCTTTTGATGTCGGAAAAAGTTAAAACCCCCGGAAAGAGCCAGAGAATCATTTTTTTTTTACTCAGAAAAATAATCGATTAAAGTTGGCCTCAGTGTCCCTTTAAGGGAGCTTCCATAGATGCCCTTGTATTCGTGGCGGCTACGCTTGTAAATAAATACAAGTGGGCTCGTTTCGAGGTGGGCTCAGGCCTGTATTGATGAGGTGGGATCAGACTGAAGCCTGTGCATATTAAAGCACCGGCTGTACAAGGGGCGTCGGCCGATATCACGTCGTTCAGCGTCTGCACAGGTTCACAGGATAAGCAGCACAGGTGCAGAGCAGGGGGCGGAAGATCATGGCACAGGTGCAGCTGTGCAGGTGAACGGACGAAAATGAGCGGTCGCGGGAAGTCAGACAAGGGAAAGTTAGAACGCAACTACAGTTGAATCTCGTTATAACGAAGTTCAAGGGTCCCGGCGATTACTTCGTTACAGCCGTAGCTTCGTTATAGCCCGTGTTGACCGAGCTTCCAAGAAGAATCGTCATTCCTTCGTTATATTTAATATTTCGTTATAAACAGCTTCGTTGTAAAAGGGTTCGATTTTATACATATAAAGCAATGCATTAAAGAAAGCACGTTCTTCTGCTTCCCGACAGCAGCTGCTGCGACCAAGCTCATTTACCGTAAAGGGAAGAGCCGGAAGAGAATAGCGACAAACTTTCTACAGCGCCGCGAGCGGAGAAAATATGCAACAAAGAAGCGATCGCGGCGGACCACACCCATAATCTCTCAACCGAGCCGGTACGCAAGGTCCGCCTCGCAACGCACGTTAATTCCATGCACTGCCATCGAAGCTGCCACAACACCCGGCCCACCTCTGTACAGAGAAGGTCGACCGCTGTGGCTTGGGGCACCGTCCCGCGTGGGTTATAAAGTGGTGTATAGTTCTTAAACATACCCGCTTTCTTGAGTTGAAGCGCAGAGTCACCAGTGTGGTGAAGCTAGCCGAATTAGGCCAGTATTCTCTGGATGCAGGTACACATTCTAGGGTTTGCACGACAGCTTTCCTCAGCACCACTTTTTCATGCGCACTTCCGAATTCAGTTGAATACTAATCTAGGTTCAGGATCACTTGGATAACGATGAATATCACTCATTTGTCTCGTCAGCATACACAGCAACGCGCGCCCCATGAGTATCAATGCATAACGCCCACTGCCTGCATGTCCGCGTTTGCAGGAAGATAGTTATACGCGTCATTCAAACGAACTTCAAGAAGAAGAGGCCTGCCTGGGTGGAAAAAGATAAACAAAATCTGTTTCAAGAGTGCATACCAAGCGCTAACATATGGAATACATAGGCTGCTTTTGTGCCGACCGTAAGAATATGAACAGCGGAGGAAAGGAGAAGTAATGCGTCACCAATCGCGAGCGCAATCAGCGGAAATATATTTCTGCAGCAGTATAGCGCCCAGTGTTTTAAGGGTGCATCCGCAGTTCCTTTTTCCCGCGCGGCTGCGCTGCACCCAACTTGAAGGAAAGGCGATCGGCGCTGTGCATCCGCGTAGCACGGTTAAGGCGCATGTGAAGCGTGCACGGAACACTACATGCGCCCATCGCACGCCACGGAACTGCAAAGCCGAGCAGCCTGCTATTTCGGCCGGCGATCTTTTCGACCACGCCAAGGCTGGTCGGTGGATGATGCGGGTGAGGGGAGGGGGGGTTGCTTCGCGGCGATACTCGCCCGTGACCGAGCGGCACGCTTCAGCTGACCGGGCGGCCTCGTCACGCCACGCAGGCAGCGCGCGATGGCCACGCACCGTCATGTATGCGTGTGGCTGCCCCGCGCGCTGCTCGCCTGCTTCACTGCTGCCCGTGGGCACCAGACAGTCTTGACGGGCGCTTCCGCTGCCGGACGGGCTGCGTGTATTACGAAACCCGTTTCGTTCATTTTTGCCGGGCAACAGTGGACATAGATCGACACGGTGAAGAACGACGACAGGCGGTTGAGCCAGTCTGGCCGCTTCGGCTCGCGTGGATGACGGCAGAGAGAGAGTACGCCGCATTATATCGCCTTTTGGTCAATGTTTTCGTCTCTTGTTGCCTACCAGACAGTCGTAGACACTGAAATAGATAATCAGCTACCGACTGCTTAGCCGACAGATCGATTAATTGAAAAATCAATCACTCAATCAGCCACTCAGCCGGTCTATCACTGAATCAGCCAGCATACCAGCCAGTAAACCAAAGCATTACTCAATCAGCAAATGAGCTTGGCGCATTGCTCTTCTTTTCCTTCATGCATACATGCAATAAAATTAAATATGCAGGCTCACACGAAGCGGCAAGCGCGACGAAAACGGACGATTAAAGTCAGTTTTTGCAGCTCTCCATCGGTTACGTAATAATCAGGCAGCTTCATGTGTATAATTTTCTCGAAACTGTACAAAGACAGTTCGCTTGCACAGCCTTCGAAAGGCTGTATACAAGTCAAGTGCCGATGACCTCCTCGCGTTTACAAGCAGACGGACGAGTCCAGACACCGAGCAGTACCTCGACGACAGACCGGCACCCAGCAGCTTCCTAGCTGTCAACAAAATAGCGACCGTTCTTGTTCACGACCCCCGAAGAGAAGACGGTCGACGACATGTCCGCAGCGTCAAAACTGGCGACACGTCGCCGTCACAATACCTCAGTCTTCTCTCTCGTGCTCTTCCAGACGTTGCTTTTATTTTTGCAGGGTAGACAAACGGAACCCGCGTCACAGCTTACAAGTCGTCGGGCGTTCACGTCTAGAACTAATCCTTTGACCAGCTGCTATATGGAGTGAAAACCCACAGTGCACTGACTATCGACCCCCAGCTTGTTTGTAAACAAGTCCCTTGGCAGCACATTTAGCGCATTTTTTCGCATCTTTCTCCGAGAGCTTCACAGAAAACACGTTGCTTATCGCCCTCCTCCAAAGCGAAGAAATGACAGGGGCGGAGTTATTTCTGCCACTTCTGCATTTAAAATTAAGAAGACGCGTTCTCATTCTGACCGTAAAATTTGCGAGCTGGAGCTGGTGGGGATCCGCTGGCAGGAGTTCGCTGGAGGGATGCGCTGGTGGGGATTCAGTGGTCGGGATACGCTGGTGTAGACCGCTGATGTGGGTATCCCTTGATGTGAGTATCCCCTGATCTGGGTATCGTCTGATGTGAGGATCCTCTGATGTGAGTATCCGCCGATGTGGGTATCCGCCGATGTGGGTATGAGTATTCGCCGATGAGTATCCGCTGACGCGGATGCGCTAGCAGAGACCATTTCGAAAATACTGTGCTCGTAGCGAGAAGTATTGACTATCCTTAGTTTGAATCTACAGCAGCTTTCAATCATCATCATCATCATCATCAGGCTGACTTACGCCCACTGCAGGGCAGAGGCCTCTCCCATGTATCTCCAATTAACCCTGTCCTATCAACTGATAAAAATGTTAGTGTCCCAGATGCAAGACTTACTGAGGGCCAGTCGTCCATCAGGGTACGTCAAAGTCAGAGTGACTGCCGGCGCCAGCATCGACCATTCGCCGCTTATAACTAAGTGTCCCTTTAGAGTTACCACATCTCTTCTCTTCTTTTCCACAATTCATGCGACTCAAACCGCCCAGGACACCCGCTAGCAAGACGTGCCAATGCTAAGACCCGCCGTCAAAGTATAGCCGTTGAGGCGTCACCCCAGCTGCTCTGTCTCTGGTGCTAAAGGTAGCAACAAAATGCAGAGATAAAACAGCGGGTTCTTTATGACCTGTTTGTGCTCTACCGCAGCGGTTATCGTGACCTTGCCAAATAAGGCACTTCCTCAAAACACTCCCCTTTACGCTAGACCGTCCCTCGTATATCCCCGTAAAAATACATCGTGTGTATACTGGAGTTTAAATATGTATACATACATAAAAGACCGGCTGTCGGATCCTCATCATTAGCTTTCTTTATCCTCCTGCTTAGGAGGAAAAAATTGCTGAATGGGCTATAAAAAGAAGTGCGGCAGTGCGGAGGAAGGAGAAAGAGGGACGGTGGGAGTTAACAACATGTCAACGCAACATGTCCCAGCTCAGCAGCTTGGGTCGCAGTCCTACCGAAAAATAAATACATCAGTGCGTGCCGCACGTGTGACATACACGCCTCCTGCGCAGATGCATCCTCAGCTCACCAGCGCATGCATCCGTTTTGTACCTCAATCCACTCAGCCTGCGCATGGGTCGCAATGACAGGAGCGAAGAGAACCGAGAAAGTAAAAGCAAGGATGCACGAAAAAAATACCTGCGCATTGCAAGCCCTCTCACAGCTTGCTCGGCGTTGTCCTACTTTAAAGGGGGGGAGCGCTCCCAGCAAAAGCCGCCTTACGCCGCGCCTCGGTTTAAATTGGATGCGTAGAGAAGACGCACGCGGCAGCAGCAGGATTACAGGCATCTCTCGGTGGCGGGCAGCGCATGGGACGGACGGGAAAATAACTCGCACGCGCGCGAGCTTCGCGAGATGGACGAGGACGACGGGAAGAAATAAAAACAAATTAAGAAACGGAGCCTGCACACTTCGTCTGATAAAAACCGTGCAGTACTTCGGATGCTAGCTAGGGCTTGGTGTATTTCAGTAAAGAGCACCGTGGCATGCGACCAACATGGTGTGAGTTGTGAGCGCGCTTCACGTAGGCTCTTCGGACGCACCCTGACACTGCTGACTAGGTATACAACGTGGAAAGACCAATGTGGTTTATTAGGTTTGCTGTAGGATCAACGAATGTGCTTCTTGAGAGTTGTAAATAACATCTGGCACAGCCAGTGTGCGAAGCAATGGCCCTTACAGCACACTTTGTAGCCTTCACAAGGGTGCACCGTTTTCGGTGAAGCGGCATAAACAGCTCAAAGATCGTACGCCGTCGAAGGATCAAACAGCAGGAGGAGCGAAGGAAGAAGGTGGCGAGCCCGAAACGAAAGGTTTTAGGAGCCCTGCGTGCGAAATTTCGTGCCATCAAAAAGAACAACACAAAAGCTGCATGGAAAGAGAAGGGCAAAAGTTTGCAGGCAATGCACGGGAGAAGTAGCTGCGGAAGTTTGGAATGAATTGCGAAGACACGAGCACGATGCCAGGAAGTGCAAGAGTTCAAGCGTCCTTGTCGGCGCCGTTCTAAAAATACCACGAAGGGGTCGTGCAAATAGAAGCAGAAGCGCTTGGGCGAAATTGGGTCTTTCATGCTGACAAAACAGGAATGGGTGTGGCAAGATATATACTCGAACTGAGGATCGAGTGGGGGGTTTAATACTTTGTGACAGTGATGTACTTTGTGACATAGTGACATTCGTGACCTATTCAACGTCTTATGTTCTGGTCGAAGTTTAATTACATGATTGTCAAGCTTGTATTTAGGCCATATGTTGAAGTGAAGGGCTTGCCTGCCCAGTACACCTCGCCCCGACACATCGAGTCCCTCAGACAAGACCTAGAGATACGCGAAAACGAATCCATCAATATAGTTCAGGCAACGCGAGGGTCCCAGAGTAGCACAAATACATGCAAAAGAGCAAAAACAAATAACGAAAGCACCGCCTCTGCAGATGGCAGCGAAATCAGACGGCGACCTAAGCCCGTCCCGAGGTCTTAGCACCGACCGGCCGACAAGGTCTCGCACAGGCGACGGCCACACGCTGATTGGAACAGGCTCAGTCTTCACCGCCCCAAGTCCGCTCTCCTTCTACCCTTCCTTCTCTCTCTCTCTCTCTCTCTCTCTCCTCGGCATCTCGTAGCGGATGATCGCGGAGCCGGCGGCGACAGCGGAGCGTGCCAGCGAACCAATCCATCAAGCGCGCTGCAAGACGTGGCCGCTGCACCTCGGGACGCGCCTAATGGAAGCGCAGCCAGCAGGGGTGCGAGGCCCGCGAAACTCATTGTGCCACGCGCGGAGCAGAAACAGCAGCAAGAAGAAGGGAACTCATTACAGACCCCCTTCTTGGCTCGTGCCGCCTTGCAGTACCTGGCACCATCAGCGCGGGAGTCCACCGACGGGAGGGGAAGCAGAGGACGTGCACCCTCCCTGCTTCCTTACTATGGCAGCTAGCCCCCCCCCCCCCCCCCCCCCCCCATTTCCTTCTTCCCAATGCACGTCTACTGGAGAGACGTTGGATACTCCCCTTTATTGGGATGCTCGCGGCTATGCGGTTAGGAAGAACCGTAGATGCGATGGTATTCATTTGGCTTCGTCCTCGTCCGAAGTAGCTGACCAGGTAGACTAGTGGCTGACATTTCGAATTTTTTTTATTGTTATTAAAGAGTTCCTCCTCTACCTCCTCCTATGGCATAAAGGACTGCATCCGTCTGGCAGCCGGTGTCATGCACAGCGTCGGCACCACTGCAAGACACCGGACACCGGCTGAGAAGACTCCTCTGCAGAGGACTCCATGGAGTGGTAAATAGTTCACGCAACTCACTGAGTCTTAACTGAGGACCAAGATAAATTTTACTCCTTCAGTCATTCGATTTAGATTGGCTTTAGATTATCCGTATAAACAGAAACGACTGAATTTTCAATTAACGCAGCCCGCAAGCTCCTTCAATGCAAGCCGCCGCGGTGGCTTAGTGGTTATCGCGTTCGGCTGCTGACCCGAAAGACGCGGGTTCGATCCCGGCCGCGGTAGTTGCGTTATATGGAGGCGAATAGCTAGAGACCTGTGTACTGTGCGATGTCAATGTACATTGAAGAACCAGGGGTGGTAAAATTTCCGGAGTCCTTCACTACGACGTCCCTCATTCATAGCCTGAGCAGCTTTGGGACGTTAAACCCACATAAACCATAAACCGAAACCTTTAATGCACCACGGTTGGCTTAATACGTCTAGTTTCCTTTCCTGTACAAGCAAAAGCAGGTGCCTAGGATCCCGAAAAAAAACATGTTATACTACTAATACGTAAGGAAGATCCTGCGGCACTCTACTGCTTTGGGACATCTGTGTTTAGGGCAATACCATTCCACAAAAACAAAGAAGCAAGCAGGCAATTCTGAGATAAGCACTGCCGGGGCCCTACGTTATCTCGCATGTTCACGACAGTGGCCTACGTCCGTGACCGTTTCAGCGGGGATCGTGACCCTGCGGTCCGCACAATGACGCAGCAGCTCCATAATCATGCATATATGACGTCAGCGTCCCGGCCGTCCACCTACCTTACCGCTTTTTTAAATTTTTTAAATTGGTTTTTGGGCAAAGGAAATGACGCAGTATCTGTCTCATATATCGTTGGACACCCGAACCGCGCCGTAAGGAAAGGGATAAAGGAAGGAGTGAAAGTAGAAAGGAAGAGAGAGGTGCCGTAGTGGAGGGCTCCGGAATAATTTTGACCACCTGGGGATCTTTAACATGCACTGACATCGCACAGCACACAGGCGCCTTAGCGTTTTTCCTCCATAAAAACGCTTCAAATGCCTTTTTGAGACCCTTCCAAAGCTGCGCACGTGCCCGCGGGACTCGACCCGCTGTCGCAGGCCATGCACGTCTACTGGAGAACGTTGGTAGCGGAACGAACGCCCCCCCCCCCCCCCTCCCCCCCTCCGATGCGAACTAATGCGCCGCGTCTAGACAAATTTATCGGCGCCCGCAGGCGCTACGCATACAAAAGAGGCGCGGGGCTTCCAAAGGATGTCGTAATTTAATGAGAAAAATGTGTCTTCTTTTCACGGAATCAAACTACATGCAACCGGATTCACAAGCATATGACATTACAGCCGCACACGCACGTACGGATTCGGTAGCAAACCGCAACGCTATTTAGTGCAGTTTTATTTACCGAGAATGCCGTACGCTTCCCACGGAAGTAATCGTTTGATTATGCCTGAGGGCACTAACAATTAAAGCGTGACGCGAACTACCCGCACGCAGCGCAGACAGTGATCTGGAAAATATAGACATGATTGTCTAGAAAAAGCAGCGCTAAATAGACGTGGACACAGACGTGACGACAAGGACGGGCGCTGATGATTGTCATTGCTTTCTATCAATTTTTGTTTACTTTCTTCTTTTTTTAATATTTTGGTGGCACCGCTTTTCTTACAGCGCGCGAAGATACCAGAGGACTGCGTAAGCAAACAAAACGCACAAAACTGTTAGTTACCACAGTGCGCGATTCAGGGAAGGCTGTTTGTGGAGGTGAATTTAATATCGTTAATTCGTAAATTATCTCGCTCTTCCTCGCGCAAAGTACGCGTGACGTCACTATACCGTCAGCCGTTTTCGGACCGCTTAACGTGCTGCGTTGGCGCGGCGCATTGCTATGACGTCACGCGTGGCGCCACGGTATGCTGACCAATCATCGCGGCACGTTGCGATGGCGTCATGCGTAAAGTCACTGCATGCTGGCTAATCAATGCGGCGAGGTGTTACGCCGACAAAGGCATTGATGTCCAGGAACCGGTAAAGGTGCCCTTAACAGCTGTCGCTGTAAAAAAGCTTCGGGGCGGGGAAGTAGTGTGCCCTCGACCTGATGACAGAGCACGACCGCTCTCGTGAGGTCACAACTGTCACGTGACCAAATGGGTTATGTGACCCTTCGTAATTTGACGTCATTTCATGTGGACGACGAAGAAGAAATCTGGGGATGGGAGAGGGGGAGACAATCTGACTGAAACAACTGGCGCAGTAATAATAATAATAATTGGTTTTGGGGGGAAAGGAAATGGCGCAGTATCTGTCTCATATATCGTTGGACACCTCAACCGCGCCGTAAGGAAAGGGATAAAGGAGAACGCAGTAATACCTGAAAATCATTTCTACTGGGAACTGCCTTCAATCAGATATCAGGGATGACGTTCACAGGAATGACAGGTGATTTTTGACATGTGCAGAGACGACGTTAACAGGTGATTTGCCGAATCGGCCTGAACGGCCATATTCGCGCACAGCCCTATCTCGACGGATGCTGGCGTTTATTTTTCCTAGGAAGTGCTCATCCCGGGTTGCACTATAGTTGCTTCTCTTGCGGCTCATACAGTCAGCCCCGCCTCGCGCACAGAGAGCGTTCAACTCAAAACGGCACCGCACGCCATAGGGGGCGTGGAGCCCAGTGGGAGTGTTGCCAAAACGCTGTCAGCGGCGACAAGGTTAAGCGCGTGGCTGCTGTGGCTCGCAGCTCGGCCTTGGCAGAAAAGCGAGAGCAAAAGGGGTACGACTGGGTTCCAGCTTTGAGGAAATAAACGCCACGACCGCGCCCAGAATTATCTCCGAAAACAACAACCGCGAGTGGAGCCATAGCTGGCGGCTCAGAGTAGTGCAGACTTCACCGAACGGGTTTATTTTGGTCGTTGTGAATTTTCACCTGAGCACTGCCGGGCAGCGCATTCTCAAACGATGGAATTGCGTTTCCTATACCCCTAAATAACGCCCATCGTCGCAACGGTGATTTGATCACTCATTATAGTGATAGCTGCATTACCCTATAGTCCCCAGGTTTCGCGTCATTACCGGTGTCGTCGGTGTCGTCGTTCCGTTAGCCGTAGGAAGACAGAGAGCAAAAGCACAACAGTCGACGCTCGAGGAGCGTCCACTCTGCCCTGGAGCCCACCCTACCCTCGAGCCCACTCTACCCTCGAGCCCATCCTACCCTCGAGCCCATCCTACCCTCGAGCCCACTCTGCCTTGGAGCCCATTAGGCCTTAACACACTAAAAGATGCACAATATTTTATCATTTAGTTAATTATTCAAATACGTTCAAAATAATTTATAGTTTATTTCAGTCTACTTATATTGCATCCTCGATAGCATTCAACGCAATCCACGCTATGCGCAGTATCACTATATGCCTATGCTCATTGCAAGTACATTAATTTGCTGATTTACGCAAGGTAACAGTGTTTCTGGCTATGTTCCTGTATGAAAGAATGTCGCTCCCCAAGTTCACTAGTGATTAATGCAACTGTAGTATTAGGAGCAAACATTATCTGGATAAAATTTATAACTATATGGCAGTAGGTAACCTCTGAGAGCAGAAAACACCGAGAAATTTCTACCAGTTCCAGCTGCTTTTCCGCTTAACCATTTGCTGACGTAAATTTTAAAAAATCCGTTCCTGCCAACCGGACTTGAGGCCAATTAAGTTTTTAAAAAAGACACGAAAGGGGTTCAACTACACTTCAGAAGATGCCCTAATAGAGTGTCGGGACCAGTGATCAACTCAGATTATTGAACCCGACATTTGTTCTCCAGACATCGAAATTGTTTCCGGCCGCTCCCTTATCGAGCGTGCCACGTCGCTTTCCGATATTGCGTTACATCTGTTGCTCAGTTTCCTGCATCATTACGCGTTAACCTTGGTTGCCTCCGCCTCTTTCTTACCTCAAAGAATACGAAAGGTGATCGACCTCTGATGACGGGACTTAAAATCCCTTGCATTATTTCGGGTTCAGGTTGTTACCTTTCAGCGCTTCTGCAAGGAAAATGTTCCTCTCTGCCGGAAGCTGTGACCAAATAGAACACTGAGCCTAACTGTGCAAACACTGTAAACAGGACCGAGCCCCGGTGACAGCGGTGCATGCAACGAGTATATTTCAATTTTAGATTGTCACGTCGTTTTGGCGATTGCGTTTATGAGAGAAAACCGCGCGAAAGATAGCGCTCCAATAATATGGTGCGTTTCCTTTGAGAGAACCCCAATTTCTGTTTTAGGAAATGCAGTGTGCCGCACAGCACATGCTCGCAATGCTCAGCAACGGTACATAATGTATAATGTAAACTTCAAAGGTCATCCTTGATTCGATTAATTTGACAACTGTTTTCATAGCTGGAACAAGAGCACGGAGTAAGACATGACCATCCCTCCGGTGGTAAGAGGGGATCATTTTTCCTACGTCGGAGGAAGCTTGGTACGGTATCCGATAGGGGGCGCTCGGATTAAGTTTTGACTACTGTTCCTCTATAGGCTCCCTAGTTTTGACGCTAGCTGGCAGAACGCTCCGGTGGTTCCGGAGTCCGTGGTGTCGGACGCTTTCTCCCCCCCAGGGGGTTATAAAAATAACTTCCTTTTTCTCTCCCTTATTCTGAAAACGCGCGCATGCGCAGTATCATGCACGTGCGCAATGAGGCTTTAGTTATTTCTCCAAGGAGGATATATTAAGGAGGAAAGAGTGCACAAAGCCGCGCCAGCGAGCGAAGGGCAGCCGAAGCACAGGGTACGGCGCAACGTCAACATTCGTGCAGCAAAATCACGCCTGCCGACCGATGCACTGTAGGTGCCAGAGTCTGCGATCCAGTCTATATTACTCCACGAACAAGACTAAAGGGGAAAAAATGGGCGCCAGACTATATAGCTTGCTCTCAAAGAGCAAAACTCAGGTGCCCATTTGTCCTATGTAGGCACCTAGGAGAGGAGGATTTCGCATGTACTATAGGCAAACACCGATCTGTGACGTAAGCAAGAGGCGGTGTCGCTGCTGCCGGCGGGGGCGGGGATAATGTAATTCAATTCAATTTATTTGCAATCATGGCGCAAATGACGGCGGGGGCTGGGAGTAAAAGCTGCCGTTTAACAGCTTGACAAGGCCACGGAATGTGGACATTAAGGCAACGGACATCACATGAGCGTCTCAACAGGGGTAAAAAAAAAAAAGGAATTAAAGCTCTTCTCAGTATGCAGTAATCAGCATATCAAAGAAGAGCACAGTGAAAACAAGCGGAGGTAATAGCCGGAGGATACTGCCCAGAGGAATATTATGTAAACAAAAGTTTTCAGGGTAACTTTCTGATTTCACAGTCCGCCTACGCGGTCATCCCATCGTAAACAAAAGCCGAGTGCATCCTAGAACAGAATGTGTAAATATGGAATGTCATTTCAAAGGAAAGGAAATTATTATTATTATTATTATTATTATTATTATTATTATTATTATTATTATTATTATTATTATTATTATTATTATTATTATTATTATTATTATTATTATTATTATTATTATTATTATTATTATTATTATTATTTCAAAGGAGATTTATTTTTAATGCACATGCCGGAGTTGGCCCCGTGCCGGAGTATCAGGAGGGAGCGCGGCTCGCAGTAACAGATGTAAACAAAACTTTCCAGAATAATTTTCTCATTTCACAATAGACGTGTAAAGGCGACCGTTCGTTAACAGCTGGCGAGTACTTTCAAGAAGAGCATGAAAAAGGTATCCCGAGTAATTTCGAAGTTTACTTTTTTTTCAACGTAGTCAAGAATGTGTGTTATGATGCCGGACATACCATCCCAAAACGTCTGGGCGCTCAACCAATTGGGTGCCTCTCCGAATGGGACTAGCATCTCGAGCGATCCGACATTCTGCCGCGTCTTCAAAATTTGCTTCAAAAAACAGTCGTTCTAACTAGACAGCCTAGACAACTGCCTTCCATGTCCAGCTCTGCATGGAAGGCCACGATCAACGAAACGTGCACCGCAGCAAACGACAGCACTCCCGGTAAACCCGGCCGCCGATGTTGGTCTGATGTTGGTTTATGGGGGTTTAACGTCCCAAAGCGACTCAGGCTATGAGAAACGCCGTAGTGAAGGGCTCCGGAAATTTCGACCACCTGGGGTTCTTTAACGCGCACTGACACCGCACAGCACACGGGGCTCTAGAATTTCGCCTCCATCGAAATTCTACAGCCGCGGCCGGGATCGAGCCCGCGTCTTTCGAGCCGGCAGCCGAGCGCCATGACCACTCAGCCACCGCGGCGGCTATTGTTCTGATGTTGGCGTGTGCGTATAGGGAGAGAGTCGCGTATATACATATCAAGTACTGACAGCGAAGGTTGTGGATTGGATACGTCAGGCGATTTCTGGGGAATGAGGCGATTCGGAGCACGGCATATGTAAATTAAAGCACACACAAACTGGTGACGCTGATTGGTACGCGAATTTTCAGCCTGCAGTAAAGATGAACGCGCAAGATAATTCGAGTTTTTTTTTTTAAGTGATGTTTATTGCCTAAGGGGCTAGAAGGGTATGCATAAATCTTCATGCAGAAAAGTGACGAAGGTAGCGTCGAAAGGCGTGGACCGACAGGTTGGAGAAAACTATGCAGTGTGAAATACTGGCCCACAGGCTATGGAAACGGTGAGAAACTGAGTGAGAGAGGGAGAAATAGTGAGTGAGTGAGAGAGTGAGAGAGGGAGAAAGAGTGAGTGAGAAAAAGTGAGTGAGTGAGAGAGAGAGAAAAAGTGAGTGAGTGAGAAAGAATGAGTGAGTGAGTGAGCGAGCGTCCTGAATTGTATGTCCCGCAAAGAGAGAGAACTTATGCTGGGACGCATAAATATCTGTCCGATGTGGCGTTTACCCTGATTTAATAATAATAAATAATTGGTTTTTTGGGGGGAAAGGAAATGGCGCAGTATCTGTCTCATATATCGTTGGACACCTGAACCGCGCCGTAAGGGAAGGGATAAAGGAGGGAGTGAAAGAAGAAAGGAAGAAGAGGTGCCGTAGTGGAGGGCTCCGGAATAATTTCGACCACCTGGGGATCTTTAACGTGCACTGACATCGCACAGCACACGGGCGCCTTAGCATTTTTTCTCCATAAAAACGCAGCCGCCGCGGTCGGGTTCGAACCCGGGAACTCCGGATCAGTAGTCGAGCGCCCTAACCACTGAGCCACCGCGGCGGGGCCCCTGATTTTTTTTTTCTGAGTTGAGTTGTTCCGCAAGTAACACCAAGGGTGTTTTTTTCTGCATGTGGCACTTGCAGAGCCTGGTGTGATTACTTTATCGTATAGTGAGTAGGACCATAAGCTCATCATTTCATACACATATACGGGGGCTTGACACGTGCTTTGCCCTGATTTACCCTGATACCAGTATCAGGGCAAAGCACGTGTCAAGCCCCCGTATATGTGTATGAGATGATGAGCTTATGGTCCTACTCACTACTACGATAAAGTAATCACATCAGGCTCTGCAAGTGCCACATGCAGAAAAAAACACCCTTGGTGTTACTTGCGGAACAACTCAACTAAAAAAAAAAAACAGCCGAGCTAAGCGAGCGACAACACTGCACACGTGATATCTGCGCTCACGTTGAGCTATTATAGAAAACTTCCTGCAGAGGCGTCGTTGTCAAGTTGGTGGCGTATAATGCGAGAAGCATGTCTTTTCCAAGTGCACATCATTATGGAAATGGAAAAAAAAATAGGGGGCCAAAAAGTGAGACACGCAGAAATGAGAAAACAAGGGTGGGGCAGTCACGGAGCGGGACCCAGTGTGTCTATATATCACCGCCCCAAGCTTAAACGAGAGGATATGCCGTGCCCGAAACTCATCAATACTGGTTCTCCTTGTTGTCTTACCAGTGGAGATATTTATTTGCTCCCCGCCCGCAGGTAGTAGAGGGAAAGCAGCAAAAACTGAAAGGACAGAGGGTCTGAAACATACGTCCATGAAACACTGCGTGCCTAAGCCAAATAGAGGCACGCGGCCATAGCTAGACCATAACGGTCCTTCGTGCCTAGCACGGACGCCTATACATAGATGTGACCTTAAGAGGCCGGGTACGCGTTTGTGTATGGCCTATGTAGGCCGAAAACTAAAGGACAAGGGTAAGAGGCCAAGGTTACAGATTCACAAAGCTGTTATAAACGCTAAATGTACTCGTGACTGAACCGTCTTCGGGCCAATTTTCGGTTTCACTCGAAGCAATATGCGATTGGCTGAATCCCTGAGTAACCGCTAGTGCAGCATCGTGTCAGTGTGTGCCTAGTTCTATTATCTTCACCATTACCGAAAGCAGAAAAGGAGTATTACCCCCTTGCTCCTGGCTTCAAAATTTCTTTTCTCGCTTACTGTTTTTTTTAATATTTTTATGGTACAGATCATTTGCGTGATCTGAATTAATGATACACGTTACTCTTTTTTTGTCTTTGTTATGATTGCAACCACTGATCTCCTTGCACGACCTCCGAGTGAAGCACTTAATTGCACCTTACTGCGGTGTTCTTGTTTTTTTTCTTTTGTTCTCTTGGCAATCATTTTTACTTTCACACAGTTTATATATTTGTTTCATTTGTTTTGTCGCCACGGTTTTGTCCACTGTCATTCGGATCCGTTTTCCAGCACTCAGACCACATGGGTGCTCCTGGACACGCAAATCAAATTTTAATCATCACCATCAGCGACAGCAGCTTCTTTATTAATATTAAAACATTCACTATAAGACGTTCCTTGACGGATTTTTATGCACCAAAGCAGCACATATAGACTAGTAGCAGGCATGCCGTTCTGAACGGCTCCGGATTATTTAAACCTCCTCGGATTCTTTTCAACATGGCTCGAATTTTCGGTACATTGGCATTTTCGCATTTAGCCGCCACCAAAATTCAGCCGGTGCTGACGGGATCGAACCCGCGACCTTGATCTCACGAGCAGAACACCATAAACACCAAGCAACCACGGCAGATATTAAAGGCCGAGCCTCTGCCTGCATTATACAACGTATATCCCTCCTCGTCTTATCCTTTCCTGTCCTACGCAAAGACACGCCGATAGCAATCGTGCATGAAAAAGCTGGGCTATTTTAAACGGGGAGCGAGAGAATCTGCTTTGGTATAAGGGGCAGTTTATCGACAGAAATCTCAGCATACCGCACGCCTCGACGAGATCGCCGCTTGAGCAATGCTCGCATGACTCGCTGCCAACTCAGAATGGGCAGAATAAGACACACCTATGGAACCTCATTCTCTCTGCATTCATGCGCCTGCACGCGCGAAGCCTGCTTCCAACAGACAAGGCCGCTCTTTCGCGACACGTACGACGCGTTGGCGACTCTGTTCTCAGCCGAGGCACGATTCCGGGACCCCGCACACCTGCCATTCGTGCTACGCAGAGGTAAAAGAAAACCTCTTGGAAACGTTTTCCAGCGTACTTGCGTGTGTAGCGTGCCGACGCCTATACACGTCAAGGTGTGCACATCTTTACGTTTTCAGTTTTTCTTAGAGGCGGCGAGACCTCGGTGTGGTATACTTGAGGCCCTTGAGACTGTTTCCGTACGTGTTTACCTTACGGCATATAGGAGTATGTGCTGGCAAAAAGAAACAAGTTAACACTGAACTTTTTTGCTTTGCGAAAGAATATGTGAGCATAGTGCATGCACGAACGGCTGTGAGCACGAAACTCGACGTCTTAGCATTGCGTTAGCTATGCCACTATTCGCCCTAGAAGCATATGGCAGACACAAATGCGCAGTGATTGTGTTTACTCCATGTCACGGACGTCCATTTATCTGAGGCCCAGAGGTCACGAAACCGCCTACCGGAAATCATTTTACGATGCAAGAAGATACCTTTCCGTTCGTTGAGCGCATGATTGCGTCATCAGCGAATTTTAGAATAGGGGTACCCTATCGGTTAGGGGTAGCGAGGCTCCAATGCGCGTGCGCAGAACAGCGCCCCTCGGTTTACGGATCTGCGCATCTGCACTGACGCTCTGCTGTTCCCCTATCCCCGCTATTCTGGAGCTCGTTATAAGTGTCTATACACCTCCCACGTGAATTGTGCCGCGCTTGTGTAGACCTGTCCGTCAATAAAGAGGCGCATTCCTTCTCATTCCATTTGTCAGTTACGACACAAGCCATTTAAACTCAAAGGTACGAGCAAACAAAAACATGCGACACTCGGTGGGGGCTGCTTGCCCTCCTTCCTGTCGCTACCTGAAACTGGATAGGTCATCTCTGGTGCAATTCTACACTACTCCTCTGTAAATGGTGCAAAAGCCTGCTGCGCGGACTGTGCGGACGCGTGCTTTTGCATACTTTCTTGAGTCACCACATGACAGCAGAGAAAGCCACGGAGTGTCAAGCTTTAGAACGCGTGAGCGGGCAACACTGCTCTCAACCTCATGTGCACCCTGCGTGATACACTACATAATCGTCATCAGCCCAGCTATGTTCACAGCAGGGCAAGGGTCTCTCCCATATCTCTCCAATTAACCCTGGGCCATCAAATGAGAACACCCTATGCTCGCAAACTTTCTAACCTCATCTACTCACCTGACACCCTGTCGCCCCCAGGTACGTTTGCCCTCCCTTGAAATCCACTCCGTCACCTTAAGAAACCATCGGTTATTTGTTCTATACAGTCGAACCTCGTTATAACGAAACGAAACTGTTTATAACGAACTAATGGACATAACGAAGTAATTATGATTACTATTGGAAGCTCGGACAACACGGGCTACAACGAAGCTACGGCTATAACGAAGTAATCGCCGGACACCTTCAACTTCGTTATAACGATGCTCAACAGTATTTATAGCCCGCCTATTCCGTTCTTCTTCTTGATCTCAGCTTATAGTGTATCACTGACACTAGTTTGTTCCCTAACCCACTCTGCTCTCCTCCTGTCTCGTAACGTTATTCGTATCATTTCTCTTTCCATAGCTCGCTGCGTCTTCCACAAGGCTGTAGTATGTACTACAACACACACCCACATATCACAGCGCACATTTGAGTGTGGGAGCAGTAGGAAGAGCGGTGATGAGTGCGCGTCCAGCAACAAACGCGGGACTCGTAGCGCGGGGTGTAAGCGGAGTTCAACGACCCTCGCGTGGCATCCTGGGCATCGCGCAATGCCTCCTCGCACCTTTATAAACCATGGCGCGTGTCTGTCCGCGTCCGTCGAGCCTTTTCCCTCTCCCCACCGGCACGTGGAAGAGGAGGAAGGCACACGAGTGCGCGCGTGTGACGAAAGAGGTTCTCGGCTCCTCCGCCGGTGCTGTCCCGCCTGTCTCGGGCCGGAAAAACGGTGCGCCGTTATTTTGGCGGCGGTGGCAGCTTTTTCGGGATCCGGCAGAAATGCACGCTTCCCACCAACCTCCATCAACGTCCCCCCCCCCCCCCCCCCCTGCCTATCTCTCTCTTTTCCATCTGTTGCTGAGACGGGAATGAAGCCACGCTTCATGATCAGACAGGGCTCGTGACAGCGCTGAAACTGAAGACGGGAAGAAAGGCAGAATTCAGGACGAATAAGGCCCGTTTCGCATGCATGCGAGTTTCGCCTGCGACGCCAGGAATTCGTGTCGGTCTGCGACTGGGGAGGGCCGTCGGTCTAGTCGCAGACGGCTTGCGATCGAGTTCCGTCCGGCTGGTATTCAGTCGCAGCATCGGTGTGTTCGCTCTGCGACTGACCAATGGGGAGCGCCGAGACGGCGTGCGACGTGGTGTCACGTGGGAGCTGTTGCCGCGGTACAAGTAAAACTGTTTATTGTAATCAAAGCATGCGAAATTTTGCCTCGCATCTAAAAACACGCCGGTCATAAAATCATCAACACATTCCGTGTGACGTTTCTGTCGCGTATAATAACAGGTTGCCTGTGCAAACCTTGCCTGTCCCTCCGACCGAATTCGCTGTGTCGGTGCTGCATGTGAAAGCGGTGACCGAAAATGGCTCTGCGGCCTCACCCACTACACCGGATATTTTCGGTACAGTCGCAGCATGTGAAACGGGCCTAAGTCTCGCTTGGGCTTCGGTGAAGGAAGTCAAAGGGGAGGTCGTATACTGCACCGGGCGGAATTCGCAACTTACGCGCGTGCGTTACTTTGGATCCGGAGGAATGGGTTCACTCGCCGCGGCGTGTCAGCGTGGCTATGGAAAGGGTGGTATAGCGGAATGATGGGGTGAACATTATTTTCGAATGTTTTAAGTCGAATTCTCCAACGTTGGGTAATTAGAATTAAAGGAACAAATGCCCATTAGTGCCTTACCCAGCACAATAGTAAGGCTTTTGAAAAGGAAAACTATAGAGCTTTCTCATAATCTTTGAAACTGAAGGAAAATCAGTCTTGGTACGGCGCATTAGCTGAAAATCTCCTCCGCATTGGGGGTTTCCCTAAAAAAAAGTGTATTGAACTGACATCGTGCTGATCGAGCTGAACATTTCGAGCTGATCGATTCGCCCTCATTCAACCGCCTACTTGTCGCCCTGGTTAGCTGAGTTGGCAGGGCACTGGCAGATCCTTGCCTCGCTAGTTGATAGACCTTTGGCACTCGTGATCCCGGGTTGGATCCCCTGACCAGAACGATTTTTTTTTTCTTTTTATTACGAAGATTCTAAGAAAGCTCTGTATCCTCCCTTTGTAGCCCTATTACTGCAGTGAAATTAACGCTAATGAGGAATTACTTCCCTGACTGAAAAAATAGCATTTCATACCTGCATGTGGAAAATGGGGCATCTTAGGCTCGGTCCTATACTGCGAATGCACAGGAAAGTTTGAAAGAAAATTCGGCTGCAGGGAATTCAGCCTCCAGTGCATTTTCATACAAAGCAAAGATTTTAGAGCAAGAAGATTATAGGCTAACTCTTAACATTGGCTGGCGGGATAAAAAAATAAAAACACTGTAGCCACCATTTCTTTTTGCACTGCTGCTTTTTACCACTGTGATAGCTCAGAGTTTACTGAACGACACCCGCGCGGCGTAGGCCTAATCTCTTTTACGATCTCAGTACCGTTCAACGGAGTTTTACAGCACCGCGAGAGTGGCGTGCGGCCGTTTAAACAACGTGAATAGGTAGTGATTCATCGTGCCGGCAACGGTAGAACGGAAGCCATGCACTTATGTGTGTGCCTCGCCAGGGAATTGCAAAACTACTCGCGAATTGGCGAAGAAGGCGGCAAACGTAGTTGCTTCGGATGCCGAAGGAGATGTGCCCGCCAAAGTGGCGAAAGCATGCCTACAAAAGTACGCTGCCAACAAGCTGCATTCTTTGGTACAAACGTGCCCCAACGGAAGCACGTAAGCACTGTTAAACGGTTACAGCCTACAACGACATACAACGAACCGTCCGTGAGATTTAATTTTGTACAGAATATAAGGTTTCTTGGACCAATAATAGCGGTCATGTTAAGTTTGTGTGGCACTTTCAGGCTCCCACATCATATTTACATTTACTTCAATTGTTTTGTTTTTTAGTTAAACAACCTATTGTTGATTGCGCGTGATACTCGCTGATGTAATAGCATGTTCTCTCTTCCCTTTTTTTTTTCTTTCATTATTCCGTCCTTCATTTTTTTTTCGTTATTTCATGCTTTATTTCCTTCCTTATTTCCTCTTTTCTTTCTCTCTTTATTACCTTCCTTGCTTCTTCCTCCTGTTTACTGTCCGCTACTGACATAGCCCATCAGTGGGGCTGCAGTATTTGCCAAGAAATGAGTTCGACACAGCGACACTAACGAACGTCACTCAGTCTCTCTTTCTAAATAAAAAGGTCATAAAAAGCTATACGCACAAGCGGGCCCCAAAAAAACTCTCGCGTAACGCGTCTCGCGCAACAAGGTAGAACTCCTTTCGCAACCCCTTACAAAAATTTCTTTACGCAGTCTATAGACTGTCCATAGACTTCTGTTTATAAAGTTTAAAGACTGTCTATAATAAATCCGAGAGAATAGTCTATATGCAATACAAATCCTATAGACAGTCTATAGACAATCTATAGGTTTATGGCCATACACTTAAAAAGACTTTGTTCTATAGCCACTCTATAGAATATGAATATACGAAAAGGAATATCTATAAGAAAGCATTAGGCTCTATAGGAAGTCTATAGACTTCTATAGACCATTTTTATTAGGGACTCGTGTAAACTCTTCCTTTTCCGACTTCTGACCCTTAATGCTCAAACTGCCCTCCCTGCTCCCTATGAAAATTTAGGGCAGGCACTGTTTCTTCTCCTGTCCTCCTGTCGCTGAGTCCATTCATTACATCCCCCTTTCCTTTAACCCGCTTCCATGGATGTCTGGCTGTCGTCGACGCACTTGGTCTACACTCTGCAATAACACGATTCTTTCTTTTTCTCTCTATCACACGATGGCAAGATGGTTCGCCTTTATTTCTCTGCGTAACGGGGATTCAAACGCAAGCACTTCACCAGTTACCCCCTCCACACTGAACGTAAACAACTTATGCTAAACAAAAACACGCTGCCTAGTCGTAGTCATTATGCAGTCCGCCCTCCCTCAAAAACTACTGCAAGTATCGCTAGCTCGAAGAACCACATCCCGCAGTCTCGCAAGGCTCAAGAATCAGGCAAATTGATATCGTTCAGAGCCACGAAAGGTCACTCAAAGCGCATTTGAACGAGCTGCTCGCTATAACTGCGAAACATCTCTCCGCTATAGTTACGCACATCTTTCTTCTGGATGATCAAAACAGCGCAGCAAAGAAGAGCCGCGGTCTACACAGCCAGCTATACGCACGCATGGTTTATTAACCGTATCCGCCACGGTCGTCATGTCATATCGAGCGTTGCCGGAACGTTGCCTCCCAAGTCTGCGCAGCGACCTAATCGGATAACCAAAACCGGAGCACGCGGCGTATGTAGTGCCGTGGCATTCGACCCAATTGCCCGTGCAACGATCGTTATACTAGACAGACACATCAGGGTATACATCACCCATTCCCCTGGTACTGTATATCAATAGTCCACTTTCTGTTTCACGAAAACTGTGCACCGCTGAAGATGTTGCAGCTAGCGCCGCCAGCCAATAAGCGGCCGAATTCACGCGGTTACTGGAAGGGCTGCTCCCGGTTGGTTAAGTGCGCCGAGCGCTGTCCAATCGCGATGCCCGATAAGACTGCATACGCTAAGCTGCACCCAATCTCAAACCGCGCTTACGTGTGACCCCCCTCCTTGAATTCAGTTGCCTGAATTGTTGATACGATGAAGCCCAGTTGAGGTGACCCTTTCCAAGGAGGCAATTACCGGGCTGAGCTTCCCCATATTTCCTCCATCCCCATCCTGACGTACCTCCTCCAATCGAGAATCACAATATATACGAACCGCAGCTTCCCCAGTGCTGCATGGAACTGTAGGCATACAACGCGTGCTGATACGAACCGCAGCTTCCCCAGTGCTGCATGGAACTATAGGCATACAACGCCTGCACTACATCGATGCATTGCCCGCGTACGTCCTAAGCATTCGCGCGATCTTTATATCTGCGTATCTTAATACCGACTGCAAAAAAAAAACAATAAAAAGCCAAATTGTTTTGTTCTAATGCGTTTTGTTTTTCTTTCTGGTGTATGCGCTGCACTGATGGCGGGATCGTGACAGTAATGTTGCGCAGTCGCTGCAGCTGCCGTAGAAAATACACTGAGTATTAGGCTTAATGCGATGGCTGGTGGGGTGGAAAGGGGCGGGGGGGGGGGGGGGGAGATGTAGGTAAAGTGAAATAAATGCGTCTCGGCAGTGAATGCGTAGTTGGAGCGCGACGCGGAGCGGCCAGCAGTGCTTGCATCGCGGAATGCGCGGCTGGAGACCGGAACGCATTTTGCGGGTCAAAACGTTCGATTAAGGGCAAAACAACGCGGACACCCGATGGCTCCGCAACCTGCGCCAGCGTTGGAATTCAAAAAAGAAGCTAGGAAATGAAACGAGCACAATACGAAAAGAGAGGGAGAGAAAACGAAGAAAAGAAGAAAGATAGCGACTGTCTTCACACGCCGTTGCCTTTCAGCATCGCAGAATCGGTTGCTCTGAGGTGCCGTAGTGGAGGGCTCCGGAATAATTTCGACCACCTGCACGTTAAAGATCCCCAGGTGGTCGAAATTATTCCGGAGCCCTCCACTACGGCACCTCTTCTTCCTTTCTTCTTTCACTCCCTCCTTTATCCCTCTTCTTACGGCGCGGTTCAGGTGTCCAACGATATATGAGACAGATACTGCGCCATTTCCTTTCCCCCCAAAACCAACTATTATTATTATTATTATTATTATTATTATTATTATTATTATTATTATTATTATTATTATTATTATTATTATTATTATGCCCAGCCACTCCCTCCTTTATCCCTTCCCTTACGGCGCGGTTCAGGTGTCCAGCGATATATGAGACAGATACTGTGCTTTTTCCTTTCCACCAAAAACCAATTATTATTATTGCCGAGCCCCTGCTGTCGGGTTGAAACGGTGCCAGCACTGTGAAGCGAGTAAATCCTGCACGTCATGCCATAACGACATTGGCGAGATCGCGGTGCAGCTCACATTCAGCTTGCACTTACATCCGCGACTTTCTTGTCCGTGTTTAATTTTTTTTTATTGCTCGCGCTTCCCACGCATGCAAATCAACTCGTTCTTCCATTACGTCTGCCCTTGAAGAGTCGCTTGATCGTTGAAAGATCTTAAGTTGCAATAATAAAGCGCCTCTGGATCGATAATTGCTTTTAAACGATGCAAAACACGCAACTGTTAACGACAACACGATTTTGTCAAGAGCAAATTAACCGCGAACGTACTCGAGATGACTCACAGAGCACGTTTTTTTTCACTGCAGGTGATTATGGTTGAGAGCTACTTACTAGCAAGCTTATTGGCTGCGCCTCCTTAACTCGCTTTAATAAATAACGTCTAAAGCGAAGCAGACAGACATATCTAAATATCTGCGTAAAAATCGAGTGAAAATCTCAAGAAAAGAAGCCTAAATAGAGAAAGAAGGCCACAATGCCGGTGTTACACAAGAATGGGACTGGCCCAATGCAAGATGTCATGACGTCAGCGTGACGTCTCGAATTCCACCAGTGTAGTGGGAAATGCAAATTCATTCACTAATAGAGAGATAGTTATTTGATGATATTTTAGTCAGCGAATTAAACCCGCTGACATGCTACTCTGCGTAAGAGGGTTTGGGAGAAATATATGCGTCCACAGAACTGTGGTGGATACATATCAACGGCGATAGAAAAATGTTTCAAAGTCCTGCAGAGAGAACAAAAAATTCAGGTCACGGCGCTACTGTGAAGGGCAGGTCGAGGAACTTAGCCACATTTTCACTGTAATGCGGGACATCTTTTCCAATTTTTTTTCCTCTATTTTGTGCTCGTAGCATTTCCGCTCGTCTGCATGAAAAGAAATTCGGCGGATACACTCACGACTACTCACGTGTGGGAATACTAAATAATTACTGTCCCCGGGTGCATTGTTTACGCGTAGTGTTTTTACATGCAATAAAGGCACTGCGTTCTACTGTCTTTGGCGCTTCCGGCGGCGCGATGTGTGACGTCACAAATGTGACGTCACAAATTTTATGTCCAATTAAAAAAAATGTTTTCGTCATCATCATTGCACGAAGCACTTTCCCAAGCAACACAGGTCAACGGCCCAATATTGCAACAGGATGGTCCCATCCTGGTCCTTTGTGGGGCTAGCTTTGTCAATACAGTTCCAATGTTGGGCCAATTACTTGTGCTGCTTGGGTTTTTTGCTTATTTGTCTTAAGATGGTACCACCTGCATCGAGGTAGGCTTCTTCAAGCTTCCTTTTCTGATGCTGTCTATAATTCACTGGAAATATTCAGCGCATCATAGTCTTCTCGCAGCATGGTCCGCGCGATTCAAAACTGTGCGCGAGTTACATGTGCTGCTTAGCTGAGCGACGTTCTAAACCCTGCGGCGAAGGATTTGGGCAGCCTGTCTCTCGCGACAAAGGTGTAGAGGCGGCTACACCTCCGGCGACCCATCAGACGGCACTGCGTCCTTCCCGCTTTACCCTATAGCTGCTCGAACCGATCCCCTTGACAGCGTTTCGCACCTCGGTGCGTCACTCTTCCGTCGTGGGACCGGACGACCACTGACTGGGAGGAACGCGCTTGTCCTTCCACGTGTCTAATCTAATCCCCCCCCCCCCTCTCGTAGCTCGTATAAAACTGCAGTCGAGACCGACGCGAAACGTGTTATAGTGTGCGGTGTGGGCGGCTCCGCATGGGAAAAGGCGACAAAAACAAACAAAAATAGACCTTCGTGCTTCTCTGTTCCTCTCCTTTCTATTCCTTTTTTTTCTACTACCTTTTCTTTTTCGTTAGTTTCTCCCTTTGGCGTCGTCGTGTTGGCGGCCGTGGCGGCGCGACCCCGGCCGTCCCGCGCTCCCGGATCAATTGTGCCGTGGCGTCACGAAGAGCGCGGGGGCGCCCTCCGGCGTGGTCAGTGTCGTCACGGGCCGTGACGCCGCCAAGGTGCTCTCTGGCTGTGTGGCAACCTTGAATTGCCGCTGCCACGAGCTGCACGGCTCACTGCGCCGGCGCGATGTATCGGCCCGCGCGAGCCGCCGGTACAGGCGGGGAGTGTATTTATGTGCGGCCCGCCGATCTGCGGCCGCACTTCGAGTGGAAGCAGGATCGGGAAAGCATTGATTCCGAGGAAGTGAAGTGGGGTTAAGTGAGGTAAAGTCAAGTAGCAAAGTAAAGTGAAGTGAGGCGAAGTAGTTAAGCAAGACATGGAAGTAGCAAAGTGAGATGAAGTCTAGTTAAGTGAAATGAGGTTCGTAAAGCAGTAGTGTAAATTGGAGAGGCGAAATAGTAAAGTGAATTGAAGTAATACACTAGTAGTAGTAGTAGTAATAGTAGTAGTAGCTGCAGTAGTAGTAGCAGTAGTAGTAGTAGTAGTAGTAGTAGTAGTAGTAGTAGTAGTAGTAGTAGTAGTAGTAGTAGTAGCAGCAGCAGCAGCAGCAGCAGTAGTAGTAGTAGTAGTAGCAATAGTAGTAGTAGCAGTAGTAGCAGTAGTAACAGCAATAGTATTAGTATTAATAGTAGTAGTAGTAGTAGTAGTAGTAGTAGTACAGGGAAGGAAACGGGAGCAAGCTGTCTTCTGTTGCCCAAGTCTTGTGGTAGATTTCCGTCATTAAAAACGCGGAGTACTTACGGTTGGCAACGTAAACAAATTCCCTCTTCAAAACATGCTAAGTTCTAGCAGTTACGAAGATTTTAACCGAGGTTCCCATCTCCAGTATTTGCTAACCCCAGGACATCCGGTTCCGCGTTTAAAAGCATCATCCCATTTCTAACTGCATCAAGTTACTATGCTGTGCAGTGGGAATGTACCTTTATTGCCAAGAGTAAGTATTTCCTATATCTAGTGATCGAAATAAACTCAGAAACTTGGGCAGCATACCCTGTCCCTAAAAGGGAATGCGTTCGAAGGCAGCTTATTCCCTTTTTACTCCCCATATAGGGAATTCGTGTTTAGAGTGTAAAGTGTAGTAAAGTGAAGCAAGTAGTAGTGAAGGGAGGTGCAGTAAAGTGAAGTGAGGTGAAGTAGTAAAGTGAAGTGAGGTGAAGTAGTAAAGTGAGTGAGCGAGCGAGCAGAGAAGGGAGTAAGCCTGTGGTTGAGTGAATGGAGTGAGGAACGCAAGGGAGAGATGTGTTGGGTGAGCTAGTAAGCACTTGGGCGAATTAGCAAGCGTGAATGAGCTTGAATAAACATTCCAAATAGTTATTGAATGATCGTGCGAGGAAATATTCGCCAGACAAGGAGATAAGCTCGCTGCCACCGTCTTAAGCCGGGCAACGCCTTCAAAGACAAACAGCAAAAAACAAAAAAAAACGATTATGGAGATGCAGCGCTAGCGAAATGTACTGAGATGAAAATTCCTATCAACCTCAGAAAACATTACTACAAAATCGCAACTGCGTACGTGGTTCTGCGATCAGGCTGTGAGTGCCAGCTCCACCAACGTTGATGCGCACAGGAGAAGACTGCTTCTCAGATGCTGGAAAAGTATAGAAGGCAACAAGTGCTCAGCTCACCTTACTTGAAAAATCTTTATCATAGAGACAAGCTTGCTCAGACGACAGTGCGGATTCCGTGTCGGATGACATGGAGCATCGCGAACAGCTGCTCGTTTAATCACATCGCTTGCGAGGGCTTTAATAATAATTGTTTTTTTGGGGGGGAAAGGAAATGGCGCAGTATCTGTCTCATATATCGTTGGACACCTGAACCACGCCGTACGGGAAGGGATAAACGAGGGAGTGAAAGAATAAAGGAAGAAAGAGGTGCCGTAGTGGAGGGCTCCGGAATAATTTCGACCACCTGGGGATCTTTAACGTGCACTGACATCGCACAGCACACGAGCGCCTTAGCGTTTTTCCTCCATAAAAACGCAGCCGCCGCGGCCGGGTTCAAACCCGGGAACTCCGGATCAGTAGCCGAGCGCTCTAACCACGGAGCCACCGCAGCGGGTATTGCGAGGGCCTTCCATTTTGGTTTTCGTGACGTCACGCGAAAATCGGGCGCACGTCAAAAGTGCTAGCCCGATTCATACTCTCTAGAATAAGGGTACACTGCTGCTTCCAACCGCCCTCTCAGTAGTGTGGGAAGAGTGAGAATTCAAACCTCCGCCTTCAAATGCAAAGTAACGACGGGGCACCGACATCGCTTTTCGAAGAAACCCAGAAAGTCCGATCAGATTTCACGGAATCCAGTCGCTTCGCGCCACAACCGGCACGGGAACGTTGTTTTGTTGGACGAGAGTGAGGCAAAAACAGTAACCTTATTCCAAGCAGCAGCTGGCAGTCGCGGTCAGGTCGCGTACGTGTGTGTTACAACACAGCAGGAGGGGCCAGCACACGTGCCGTGCCTAGCGACCGTGTCTTGCGCACTAGACATCCGTGTTCTGGCCTTCCGTCCGTCGCAAGCGACGAAACCGAACCTAACGGCTGGTTTAGGTTTCATCTTTCTTTTATTTACATCCCGTCTCATCGATATCAACCGCACGTGCTTGAGTTAGAAACGCTGCGACGTGACAACTGCAGCTCCAGACAGTGTGTGTCATCCGATCTGGGTATACGGCGGCCAGTCATATCACTGGTGACGTCAGCGATCAGGCGAAGCGCCGGTAATGGCAC
This sequence comes from Amblyomma americanum, assembly GCF_052857255.1. Lineage (NCBI taxonomy): Eukaryota > Metazoa > Arthropoda > Arachnida > Ixodida > Ixodidae > Amblyomma > Amblyomma americanum. The sequence continues at coordinate 51,257,823 of NC_135503.1, read as the reverse complement.
ACCGCACAGTTTGCACGAAGAACGAGGGCAGCGCCAGCGGATGTTGCAGTTAGTCGACAGCGGCTGAGGCGACATTCAAAGGGGTTCCAGGACAAGGCTCACATACCCTGTCGCCAGCAGTCGAAGGGCATCCGGAACTTTGCGAAGTGTGAGACGCCGCCAGACCGGACGCTGTTGGGAGCTCGGATTGGCTTAATACATATGCACGAACTTCAGCAAACCTTAGGTACAGCTGCGTTACAGATCGCTTTACGGTGCTTGCTACATTCATAATTTGACACTAATTGTCCTCTGCCACTTTTCTCTCTCTCTCTTAACACGAATTTAATGCACTGTAATTCTCGTAGAATTCGTCCTATCATCGAATGATGCCCCCTGCTACTTCGTGACCTTCGAATGATTTTTCCACATATTATGTCCCTTAAACGCAGCATCCAGAAGCGTATATGCGAGAAATCCTTGAGCTCGACACTCAACACCTCGATATTCATGCATGCAGTTCATCGAAAAGTCGACGTCCTTACGTCGTACTCAGTAAAAAAGAAAACACACGAGAAACAGGCCTACCTCACTGGGAGCAGAGTTTCGACTGCGGCGCACATATGCTTGGATGTAGCAACACAGGTCCAGCACGTGCCCAGTTAATAATTAATAATTAATCATTGTTTTTTGGGGGGAAAGGAAATGGCGCATTATCTGTCTCATATATCGTTGGACACCTGAACCGCGCCGTAAGGGAAGGGATAAAGAAGGAGTGAAAGACGGAAGGAAGAAAGGAGTGCCGTAGTGGAGGGCTCCGGAATAATTTCGACCACCTGGGGATCTTTAACGTGCACTGACATCGCACAGCACACGGGCGCCTTAGCGTTTTTCCTCCATAAAAACGCAGCCGCCGCGGTCGGGTTCGAACCCGGGAACTCCGGATCAGTAGTCGAGCGCCCTAACCACTGAGCCACCGCGGCGGGTACGTGCCCAGTTAAGCGTGGAATTCGCGACGGTGCGCGTCTAGTGTTTTCAAAACATAGATTGTCCCACATAAACGAAGAGTGCAATCTTGTCATCCGGCCCAGCCAGCAGCTGGCGGTTCGGTTGCATTCGTCTCTCTCTGACGACACAATGTGGGAAGCTGTACTCGTGCAGTGCCTGGGAGTCATGCGATTCTGCATCGAAGCGACTGCGCTGGATAGAATAGAAGGTCTTATTTGGGCTCGTTATGGCCAGAAGGCGGCGCTCAGTTTCTCTGTAGTTCACTTTTCTAGAAGGAAAATGAAGAAAAGTATAGTTGAGGGACGCGGATTACTAATGAGAGACAGACATGTCCATCTACAGTGGTTCGGAACACAAGTTATGTATTAAGTATTTTGTATTATACAGAAATTCACCTCCATTAAATGATTTGCCTAAACACAGCATTGGCTCTATATAAACGATTAGCCCACACGCTGTCACAGGCTTTACGTGGTGAAAATGTTGAGTGCAGAACAACGCGTGCGTCACGTTGCGAACCTCAAGTTTGGAGCAACTAAAGAAGTGCCACTCACGATCTAGATTGAACAATTTTTCACTGTTGGCACATATGTAGGGTGCTTCACCTAACCCTTATCGCAATTTTTATAAATATGCCTTTTGAGTTAGAAGAGCACTTTTCCCGGCATAGCATTGTCAGCGACATAATACATCAGAATAAAGCTAAGATGTGCTAACTAGCAGGGTAGTTATCAAACATGGAATAGTTAACTTTTTAACCATTACTGTTAGACTGCTTAATTATTGAGAGGCTTGTAGCCCACCGTAATTGACAGCGATATCAGTTTTTAGAATTTCGAAAGCGTGGTTACCCTCGACTCTGTGGCCGAATATTTTTGAATATTTTGAATTTGAAATTTGTGAATATTTAGACGTGTTACGTGCACTGGAGAAGTTGCTTTGCCTGTAAGCGTCTCGAAAACGCATATATTTTGACGCGATGTAGCCGGAATTCGTCGGGCTACAGTACCGATGGTGAATTCTAGAAACTGATACGGATATTACTTACGGTCAACTGCACGCTTCTCATTAATTAAGGGGCGTAACAGTATAGTCAAAAAGTTAACTACTCCATATTAGTTAACCAGTCTCCTAAATAGCAGGTCTTAGCTGTACTCTAATGCGTTACACCGCTGACAATACTATGCCGAAAAAAGCCTATTTTTAAAAATTCCAGAAAGCCGTAGGAAAAACACTCTGTATAGCCTGGCAACGTATCTGCGCAGATGCAAGCAACACGAAAGAGGGGGAGAGGGTGGAGAGTGATTTTTATCTCCATATCGAAATTTTAAAAAAGTTTTATGATTACCATTTGTCTACAAGACTACGCTTCTCACTCATACTTTAGAAATAATCATTGGTTGCATGCTAGGCAAATGATCTAATGATCTATTTACCACTGTTCATATGTGTAGCGCTTTAGGCGCGTCGACAAAAAAAACAACAAAGACCTTCAACCGCTTCCCAAACTTGTAGCTTATTTCAGTCTCACAGCCTACGTGAATACTTCCCCGTCAGCCTTCCTGCTACACGGCACCTTCGCACGAAGTGTGGCCGGCCCACTTTAACTGCGAAAAGTGCCGGTGCGGATGAGCCCGTTCTAATTGTCGCGTCGCCCTGTATACTTCACGGGCGGCCGTTTCGCGCGCATTTCTGCGCGAACCCCTGACGCCTCGAGGAAGAGAGATCGTCAGGCGCCCACTTCCCACGCCGACATACGCGAACGAGAAGGCACTGCAGTGCGACGGCATAATTACGGAAACTGACTTTTCCCACGGGCAAGAGAGGCGTGCAGAGAGGGGCTAATTGACGCAGAGACTGCTCCACAATGGAGGCACTTCGGTGCAACTGAGTCGAGCGCGTGTAATCAAGATTAACATTACTACGCCACACGCGAACACACGGTGTTCTTCGTGCGAGTTCACAGATGGGGCTACAGAATATACGAGTCGCTTTACGACGTAAATCGTTGCCTTCCAAAGCAAAGCTTCCTTCATTCTTTCGTGTTATTCCTTACTGCTGAAAAGCCTTTTTTGCTACTTCCGTTGGAGGTCCTGTTCTACTACAAACAAGGCTGTCAAGGTGACAACATGGTTATGTGTGCACTTTAGAAAGTTTGAAACTAGCATGCCGACGTATATGTATATGCCTTCAAAACTGATAGTTGCTGATATAGTTGTATATAAGGTAGGTCAGTGTTACAGATAACAAAGGATACCACAAGCACTTCAACTTCCAATAACGTTGCAAGCTTTGTTCCACCCCCTTCCGGGTGCTCCGGCATCCGTCAGCAGGCTCCTAACGATGCTATTCTTTGGAAGGCACGTTAAATATGTGCCCTACAGCAAGCCGAGATTACGAAGGGTGCTGCATGGGATATAGATGCGGTTATCTCAAGACAGGGATAATTGGAGAGCGGTGGGAAAGGCCTTTGTCCTGCTGTGAACGTGAGATGTGGCTCACGGTGATTATCACGACGATGATGAACAACCTGAACACTAGAACACAAAACAAAGTGAATAACGGTTGAAGGGGAGCCGCAGTCTACTAGCCTCGTTTTGACAATGCAGCTGTCCAGAGTGGTTGCATTGTGTTGAATGTTTTATTGTTTTAGTATAGAGTATCTCTTCCCTGTAGTGTTCAAAAGTCCACGGTAGAAAGAGGGCAGGAAGGTGGACTTCGTAACACAAAACAAAATCAACAAGGGTGGAGTGAAAAGCATGAGTCTGCTAAGTTCCACAAGACGACTCTTGTCGAAACGTTCGCTAGCAGACTGAAGCCCACCCCACAACCTTTGTTAACTTTGTTTTCTGTATATCATGAATATTTTGACGAGTTGCCGGCGTATTCGTCATCGTAGTTGAGTATCAGTGTGTTAGTGACGTCATCTCAGCTCGATAAACGGATCACTTTCCGACCAATGAGAATTGAGCAAAGCTTTGTTCACTGGCTAGCCAATGGGAACTTGCCATCTGTGGTCAGGTTACCAAGATTATGGCTTGGGAGTGAGCCCTATCGCACGCCAAAGTGCGGCAAAAATGAGCGTTTTTTTTTTGTATAGATCGTTCCTGTTCACGCCATACGTTAGCGAACCGAAGTAAGAAAAAAAAAATCGTGCCCGTGAACAGAGGGGAAAAAAACAAACCAACAATGAACTACCTCTAAACAATGGTTCTGTTAATAAGTGGCGCAAGACTTCCTTTAATGCGTCAATTTCGCTTCGACCGCCATTTAAGTGTTGTAAGCGTGACGAAACGGCGTTTCCGGGCAACGGAATTACGGCGCCTGGCGCTTTATGGCACACATCTGCAAGAGCAGCGTCACCAAGATTTGAGCACAAATGGCGCCCGCTTCTGGACGCGCGTGGCCCCAGCTGCATCGCGACACAGTTCCTCAATTAGTCGCAGGGAATTAACGAGGGAAAGAAGACAAGGGCGTATAATTACGCGGCCCTACTCACAATTTCGTGTTACCCGGGTGTGTTCGGAGCAGGCGCGCACTGCTGTGGCCGATCAGTCCGCGGAGTCCGTGCACGCATGGGCCGGGGGCGGCGGGTATTAGCATACACACAAGGCGCACACGCGCATAAGCTGGCAACCTGTTACGTTTTCCTCTGCGCCGGCAAGCGGAAGCGCAGAGTTTTGAGAGAGGACAAAGCGCGGAAAGAATAAAAGAGAAACGCGCCGCACGCGTTGTGGGCGTCTCGTCTTCGGCAGAAACGCGCCGGCCGCCAAATTGGATGCAAATGACTTGGCGCGCCGGCGCCCGGCAGTCCAGAAGCCAGTGGTGGGCAGCCGGAAAAAAGAAATCAAGCAAGAAAAATAAAACGAGCAGGATTAAGATAGTCGTACAGTCGAGCTGGCCAACACGAATCGATGCATGAATCGATGCATTCGAACGGGATGGTCAAAACTTGGCCCGCACACAATCGTAGTCATCGTCTCGTAGAAGGGGAAAGTGAGCGGAGAGGCTCTTCGGTTAAACGAAACGGCTCGGGGAGTTCAGGATGCGAAGAGATTTTCATCTCAGTCGCTTTCTCCCTCTTCTAGATTCTGTTTTTTTTTTTCACTCGTCCATTCCGTTTATCCGCCGAAGTCGCCCCTGGCAGGCCGCACGACTGCCGGGCTGCTGAAGGATGCAAACGGTGCCAACGGAAGAATCGTGACGCCCCAGCGACAAGGATGAGCGGAGCGGCATAGGAGTCGCGGGTGCGGCAAAACTGAAAACTGAGCGAGTCGGTTACGCGATGTCGCCGGGTTGCGAAGCAGGACGTACTTGGGGGCGACGTTCGCAGATGTGTGAGAGCAAGCCGGCGCACTGTGACGTCAGAAGTGCATACTGGAATGTATGAGGTTGTTGCGCGTATTAAATTCATCACTGACAGATCACGCCGTGGAATATTGTGCTCTCTTTTTCTGTGACTGGCCTTCGTTTTGTCGAAGTGCAAAGCATTCTGGCTCTTTGGAGCTAAAGCACAGAATACAGTCTGCGGTACCTGGGATCCAAATGGTCCCCAAGGGTAATGGAATGGATTCTCAGATTAGGTAAACATAGCAGGTGGGTAGATGAAAGTTTCCAGGCATAGAGGGGCAGCAGCAGGAGCAGGAGAGGGTAAAGTGGGTGGCAATGGGAAATACCCTTTTCCTGCAGTGGGCACAAGTGGGCTGATGACGATGATGACGTGGGAAGAGGGAGAGAAAGGGAAAGGAAATGAGGGGAGGTAAACCAGAAGAGGCGAGACAGCTGAACCGCCCTAGCGCAATGGAAAGAGGTGGTGTAAAGTAAAAAGAAAGATACGAAGTTGGCACTGAAATAAGCTGAGGCGCTGGGAGACTGCGGACGAGTATGTAATTAGCGCCAATCATATATATTAACGCTCTTGCATTCAACTGCTCAGCTGGTCACGCAAAAGCAATAATCTTCCTAACTCGTATTAACCAAGCTGATTTTGGTTTGAGTGCCTCAGGCGACGCTGTGCCACAAATTAAGAGACGCACCGGGTACATCACATGCGTGGGAGCGGTCGTTCTCCTGATTGGCTGGGTGAAGGTATACAGTCCTAACTTCAGTGCCCATTCGCTTCTATATTTTGCTGCATTATCCCAGCGCCGTGCCTCCTATGTCCTTCTGACGGCAAGCGAAAGGTGTCGAGCGTGTCCATTAGTATTCAAAATAAGACGTCATCAGGCCTAACCTTGAGTACGACTACAATGGAGAACAAGATCTTCAATTAGCCATTACTCTTGCTACTGAAAGAACTTGGTTTATTAAGATGGTGATCACAATGATGACGATGATTGTGGTGACAATTATGACGAAGTTGATGATGATGATGATGATGACGATACACACGTCCCAGTAGATGGTTGCTGCAGGCGGGCACGTTTCACGGTGAAAGCATCGCGGCGTCACCATTTTTTTTTTTTTGCCGTTGCTGTGCATATATCAGCGACAAAGGCATCGAATAGCTTCAAACAAGGCCGCCCTGCAAACCGACCGACCTACAGACCGACAGACCGACCGGTGACGCAAGTGGGAAGAAACAAAAAAAAAAACGACTCGCAAGCAGCAAACGGGGCAATGCGCGCGAACCAATCGAGGCAGTTGAACCGGTTGCGACGCGGGGCCTTTCTCTCGTTTCGTAAGAGAGCGGCACAGAAAGTGGCGTCGCGTCGCGCGACCGCTTTCAATTGCGCCGGGCCGGGGGCGCCCTAACGAGATCGGCCGCGCCAACGCAGCCGCAGCACGCGCGCGCAACTTCACCTTACCTAACCTGCAGCGCCTGCGCTCGTTTACGAGATCGACGCAAGGGAAGTGAGATTTCTGCGGAATTTCTTTTCTTTTCTTTGGCGGCTCGCGCGTTTCGTGGTCTTTCTTCGCCGCTCACGCTCTGTTGCAGCCAGTGCTTGGGGCACGAAGGCCGAGATCGTCTCTGAGTCGTAGACGCAACCTGTTTGATATAGTTTACAATCCCGTCATGCGTGCGTGCTGGGTGTGGAGGTTTTGCTTTACTCGCATTTCTGCTAACCACGGGATGCTAACTGATATCTATGTATGTATGTATGTGTATGTATGTATGTATGTATGTATGTATGTATGTATGTATGTATGTATGTATGTATGTATGTATGTATGTATGTGTGTGTGTGTGTGTGTGTGTGTGTGTGTGTGTGTGTGTGTGTGTGTGTGTGTGTGTGTGTGTGTGTGTGTGTGTGTGTGTGTGTGTGTGTGTGTGTGTGTGTGCGTGCGTGCGTGCGTGCGTGCGTGCGTGCGTGTGTGTGTGTGTGTGTGTGTGTGTATGTATGTATGTATGTATGTATGTATGTATGTATGTATGTATGTATGTATGTATGTATGTATGTATGTATGTATGTATGTATGTATGTATGTATGTGTGTGTGTGTGTGTGTATGTATGTATGTATGTGTGTGTGTGTGTATGTATGTATGTATGTATGTATGTATGTATGTATGTATGTATGTATGTATGTATGTATGTATGTATGTATGTATGTGCGCGCACGTGTGCTCGTAAGAGAGAGAATGTGTCACATAAAACTGACATAGCCAAGCTCAATGAGCTTGGGCATATGCATTACAGCTCACTGAGCTGCGGCGTTAAGTTTTGTTAGAAAAATTTTAGCGAACGCAAGAACAGACTTGAACGCGAACCCTTCCGGGCTATAACAAAGAAAAGCAGCTGGGAGACAGTCAAAATCGAGATTTCATCGTGGGCACGACATGAAATCAAATCTGGATGTTAAGCGGCGAAAAGGCGGACAAAAATTACACACGGGCCAATTCCTCAGCACAGCGCAAACACAGGAAGCTGATCCTACTTTTTTATCTTTGCCATGGAATAGGATGAACTCACAATGCGGCCAAGTCCCTGACGAGTCGCAGGAAACCAATGCTGCAAATTGGTGACTTATCCATGGAAACTAAGCGATCTGATATGCACACTCAAGTGAGAAATGAGACTGCTGTTGGTAGAAAAAACTGTGCAAGAAATAAATTTATTCGGAACGCTCTTTAAAACGTATCTTTTCCCCTCAAACACCACTAATGGACTCGCGCAGGATCCAAGACCAGCATCCGTACATCTCGGGGTGCAGTACTTGGCTTCCCTTAAACGTGCGTGTTTTAGACCTTATAGCTGTGATGATAGTATGGCTTGTAAGGGGGCCTAACCACCATTGGTGAAGAAACTGCCAATTTGGCTCCGAAACACAGGGTCACTTGTTCGGGCCGTATCCTGAAACGACTTATCAAAACATGCCTTCTGATACTTCGTCGTACCCTCCGCGGTGGCTCAGTGGCTAGGGCGCTCGACTACTGATCCGGAGTTCCCGGGTTCGAACCCGACTGCGGCGGCTGCGTTTTTATGGAGGCAAAACGCTAAGGCGCCCGTGTGCTGTGCGATGTCAGTGCACGTTAAAGATCCCCAGGTAGTCGAAACTATTCCGGAGCCCTCCACTACGGCACCTCTTCTTCCTTTCTTCTTTCACTCCCTCCTTTATCCCTTCCCTTACGGCGCGGTTCAGGTGTCCAACGATATATGAGACAGATACTGCGCCATTTCCTTTCCCCAAAAACCAATTATTATTATTATTATTATTATTATTATTATTATTATTATTATTATTATTATTATTATTATTATTATTATACTTCGTAGCCATCCGCAATTAACTATATACAATTATTTCTCTTGTATTCCGTCATTATTGCAACAAACTCGCTCCTTCACGTGACTTAAGGCCGCCATCGGGTACGATTGCCTCTCTCACTATATACAACATGCCTCTAGTAGTTAGCGTTTTTCCTGGCATGTCCTGTCCCTCGTAACAACACTTCGCAATCACATTAAGGCTTTACATAGTGGTGTGTCCTTCGATAGGCGCGCCACCTGCAGTTCGCGGCCAGGCACACGGACGCAGTTTTTCTTTTCAAGGCCGGAAAGTGAAATGCGCTTGGCAAGTGTTGCCCCAAGAGACGCGCCGGCAATGCTCGTGCCAGCATGCTACCAAGTTCACTCACCCACGTATATATCCGCAGCGACCGTTAGGAAAAAAAAAAAACACTTTCCAAACCCGCGAGTCATTCCCGGGTCCTGTTTACTTGTAGCGGCGCCGGCTGGAAAAGCGCGCGTTTTATAATATTTTCACTTCGGCTTGTTTATCACGCTAAACCATCAGCATAACGTTGTTGACGAAAGAGGTCACCGTCGTACAACACCTCGTGATAAAAGTAAACATGCCCCTGCTATCCAGCTCGGATTATCCTCGCCCAGGTGGCCATCTAGGCAGCGGATTATCTATATGGCTATATGGCGCTGTGCGCATGCAGCTAAGCTCATATACGAACAAGGCTCTCGCGTGGATCGCTGCGGGCATGTTGGCAAACGCCCAGTCGTAAACCTTAACAGCGCGGCCCTTGACCGGTGGGGTATGCTTTGGATGACGGGCCATCTGGCTGAAAGCAAGCTGCGCCATGGCCTCCGGCCGCTGAGCGATGCAATTAAGCGCTGTTTGCGAGGACCGCTTGACGGAATCAATATTCGGGTAGCGCAGGTGTGCGGCAGGACCGGTGCGACACGATGGGGGAGACGATTTTTCATAGCGCGACAAACGCGTGACAGATTGCAGGAAAAATGCAGCACGAGCACTTTAATGCTCTAGTTATCGCGATGTGCCATTCGTGCATCTGGCCCGCTTGCGTTTCGCCGAGAAAAGGTATTCATCAGCACTCAGACGGAAAGACGGGATTGCGTCGGCGTTTTGTATACAGTGTAAAATAATGGCGTGAACAGTGAAAACGCAGCGGCCTAGTCCTTCCAGGAGGCCTATACATAGCAAGAAGCAAGAGATTCACGTTTTCCAAAAAGTGTACAGTAGAATGGTGTACTGTACATCTATCACCAGTGTATAGCTTTGGTAATGAATTGGCGACATTTCTCCTGTGAGCTTAATTTGTACATTGAAGGACAATGCTGCTCGAGTGCATGTATTTTTTAACTGATCATAGCTGAATGGCTCGTATACTGCCAGAAGCAACCCTTCGTGCTCCCTTTACATCTGCACACGAAAATGAAAGCAGTTTACAAAAGTCAGTTTTACACCGTTGGTTAAATAATGCATGTGTAGAACAAAAGAAAAGACTGCAAGATGCGCCTAAACGGATCGACAACAATATCAATGCCTTTCCCGCCGGTGCGCTAATCGCACCAATGCGCGTATTAACTTGCAGAATCAGACGTCCAGGCTCAACTTCCAGGTGACAGTATTCAGGCACCAGTGTATTCAGGCTCCAGTGTATTCAGGCTCCAGTGTATTCAGGCTCCAGTGTATTAAGGCTTCAGTGTATTCAGGCTCCAGTGTATTAAGGCTCCAATGTATTCAGGCTCCAGTGTATTAAGGCTTCGGTGTATTCAGGCTCCAGTGTATTAAGGCTCCAATGTATTCAGGCTCCAGTGTATTAAGGCTTCAGTGTATTCCGGCTCCAGTGTATTAAGGCTTCAGTGTATTCAGGCTCCAGTGTATTAAGGCTTCAGTGTATTCAGGCACCAGTGTATTCAGGCTCCAGTGTATTCAGGCTCCAGTGTATTAAGGCTTCAGTGTATTCAGGCTCCAGTGTATTAAGGCTCCAATGTATTCAGGCTCCAGTGTATTAAGGCTTCAGTGTATTCAGGCTCCAGTGTATTAAGGCTCCAATGTATTCAGGCTCCAGTGTATTAAGGCTTCAGTGTATTCAGGCTCCAGTGTATTAAGGCTTCAGTGTATTCAGGCTCCAGTGTATTCAGGCGCCAGTGTATTCAGGCACCAGTGTATTCAGGCTCCAGTGTATTAAGGCTCCAATGTATTCAGGCTCCAGTGTATTAAGGCTTCAGTGTATTCAGGCTCCAGTGTATTAAGGCTCCAATGTATTCAGGCTCCAGTGTATTAAGGCTTCAGTGTATTCAGGCTCCAGTGTATTAAGGCTTCAGTGTATTCAGGCTCCAGTGTATTCAGGCGCCAGTGTATTCAGGCACCAGTGTATTCAGGCACCAGTGTATTCAGGCTCCAGTGTATTAAGGCTCCAATGTATTCAGGCTCCAGTGTATTAAGGCTTCAGTGTATTCAGGCTCCAGTGTATTAAGGCTCCAATGTATTCAGGCTCCAGTGTATTAAGGCTTCAGTGTATTCAGGCTCCAGTGTATTAAGGCTCCAGTGTATTAAGGCTTCAGTGTATTCAGGCTCCAGTGTATTCAGGCACCAGTGTATTCAGGCTCCAGTGTATTCAGGCTCCAGTGTATTAAGGCTTCAGTGTATTCAGGCTCCAGTGTATTAAGGCTCCAATGTATTCAGGCTCCAGTGTATTAAGGCTTCAGTGTATTCAGGCTCCAGTGTATTAAGGCTCCAATGTATTCAGGCTCCAGTGTATTAAGGCTTCAGTGTATTCAGGCTCCAGTTTATTAAGGCTTCAGTGTATTCAGGCTCCAGTGTATTCAGGCGCCAGTGTATTCAGGCACCAGTGTATTCAGGCACCAGTGTATTCAGGTACCAGTGTATTCAGGCATCACCCGCCGCGATGGCTCAGTGGTTAGGGTGCTCGGCTACTGATCCGGAGTTCCCGGGTTCGAACCCGACCGCGGCGGCCGTGTTTCGATGGAGGCGAAACGCTAAGGCGCCCGTGTGCAGTGCAATGTCAGTGTACGTTGATCGCCAGGTGGTCGAAATTATTTCGGAGCCCTCCACTACGGCACCTCTCTCTTCCTTTCTTCTTTCACTCCCTCCTTTATCCCTTCCCTTATAGCGCGGTTCAGGTGTCCAACGATACATGAGACAGATACTGCGCCATTTTCCTTCCCCAAAAACCAATTATTATTATTATTATTATTATTATTATTATTATTATTATTATTATTATTATTATTATTATTATTATTATTATTATTATTATTATTATTATTATTATTTAGGCACCAGTGTATTCAAGAACCCATCTCCAGGCTCATATCACTGAGCACCAATGTTCATGCTACAATATACAGCCGTCAATGTCCAGGCATCTCCCTGAATTACCTGTTATGTCCCGAGCCGTCTTCTCTCCCTCTAGGACAGAACTTATTCGTTGGGGACAAACCTAAAAAGCCTGTCGCGCAAAGCTCCAGCACATCGCCGCGGCAAAGTACTTCACACGCCAATGAGTTCCAGGCTGCTCGGGCGCCAGTCGGTCTTTCATCACTCGCGCTTCATCTAAAAACAAGCAACTACAAACCCGCTCCCACAGAAAAAAACTCGGATGAAACACTTCACAGACTGCTTCGTGTACGTCCTCCAAGGTACAGCGCAAGTTTACCGCATACACGCAGTCCGTCCTTGCGCAGCCTGTTTTTGAAACAGCACGGCAGGGTGCTTTTTAAAGGTGCACTCAGAGAGAGGCGATTACATAAGCGGCAAGCGTGGTTCGGCCGCCAAGCGCAAATCTTCGCGAGCGCCAGGAAGGCGGGAAGGAAGGTACACTCTCCGCAATCACGCGCGATCGCGCATCCAGCGTACACAGTGAAAACCGTATGTGTGCGATAGAAGCACCCTCAAGGGCAAACAAAGCTGGCCGTCCAAGGCTGTGAGGCCCTGAGCGGCGAACACGTGCCCATCAGGTACAGCGCCATAAACAGCTACAAATGCGAGAACAAAAAGAAGGAAAGGCGAGGGAGAGAAAAAAAGAACACGGAACTCTCTCTATGAGCGTTACGAAAGCCGTCGGCGCACCCTTGGTTGAACGCGAAGACATTTTCACGGGCTACCGCCTTATATAAACACGTAACTCTGGCGAAATCGAAGTGGCGCCTGCTTCCGGAGCTGATGCAGTCTTCGTGCGGGGAAAAAATCGAGAGAAGGGGGCTTGGTAGCGGGGGGGGGGGGGGGGGGGGGGTATTAATTGGACGAAATGCCCCTCTCCTCGCCAAACATACTAGCAGAAAATGAGGAACTCCGTGAAGGGTTGGCATGGCATCGCTTGCCATTCGCGGAGCGCAATCACCCCCCTTTCTGTCTCGTGCGGTCGTCAACGGCCTCGTCTCCAGGGAAGGGCGGAGACCGGGGAAAACCCGCGCAAAGCAGAGCCACGCGCCACAGATTCGGCGGCGCTTCGGAGAAGGCGTGTTCCCACCTGCGGCGACGCGAGAACGAGAGAAGAGACGACGGTGCGGCGAGGAAAGAAGTGTGTTGGGTTCGGTCTCGTTTTTTTTTTTTCGCGGCGGTGGCGCCACTGTGGTGTAACGACTGATAGTAAGCGGCGCCACGGAGCGAGTCGGCGTTGTACATGCCTTTTAAGCCGCCTAGTTGAACTCATCGATCAAGTAGGGTTAGCGTGTATACGGCTCCAAAGGTCGCCCGGGGACTGGTTCGGTCCGCTGGGAGGTTGGTGTTCGAACATGTCTAGTCGGGGCGATCTAAACGCGCTTCGGGTTGCATGTGTCGCGAGTGAAGCGCTAAACGAATGCCTCCCTTTATTTTATGAAGTTGTTCAAGGGCGCGCCGTGTGGGAACGGACGGGCATTGCAGAGTTCAGCTCGCAAGTGGATAATCGAGAGGTTATTTATTTATTTATTTATTTATTTATTTATTTATTTATTTATTTATTTATTTATACTGCAAATCCCATTTGTGATTGTGGCAGGAGGGTGTAGTTAAGTCAACAAGAAAGCGGTGTAGTATTAATGAGAACATTCAACAGGTCAACATAAAAAGAACAAATGGTACAATGCAAATAGCATAAAGCTATGACGTATACAACAAAGCTATGACGCGATATAGCACTGCCGGCATGGCGGAATCACAGCAGCATAGTATAGGGGACTGTACGCTGCCCATAGTATATACAAAATCGAGAGTGCGATGTCACCTTCAGTATATCCCCTCTCCCCCTCCAGACTCCGCCCAGATGTATTCTTTACACTTTTTTTCTTTACTTTTATACGGCTTTGCGTCCCTTCCCCTTCAGAACCGGGTACAAACACGACCGTCCGCTCGAACGAACGCGACTACTTCAGCACATGCTGCAGCAAGTTTAATTCATTCATTCTGCAGGAAGCCCTCCTTGAGCGCAGAATATTTCCACCAGAAGGCCGAAATAAATGACGTAATCCTCACGGGAAACGGAACAGCGGGCGTATGTGACGGGATTTCAAAACCAGAATACGTCGCGAAGAGGGCAGATGGCACAGCACGGACGAAAGCTGGCAGCGGCTGGCTTCGGACTGTGTTGGCTCTATAACCCCGGAGGAATGGAAGTCCAGCGTCCAATCCGGCTCGCGCCGGAAAGATCACCGACGCTGCGGACGGCGCCAGTGATCCCTCGCGGTAAGGTCGCTGTCGCTTCCGGTGAACGTTGCTTTATGTTGTCTCTTCTTTTCAGCGGCGGTTCGCCCTCTCCGCCCAAGGTCGACTTGTGCTCACGCAAGCACAAGCTCGGGTTATTATACCGGAGTGAGGCCCGTCGTTCTGTTGGCGCAGTGAGGCACATACCTGTCTGCCGCAGCAGCCTCGCTGATGCCAACGACGTTGGCACGCCCAGGCGTGCGCGGATAATGTGGATGCAAGCGCGGCAGAACACGTATTGACGATCGCACAACCAGGATGTGGCGATGGGTGCTGGGAAACGCGCGCCGTCAATGATCTGAACGGGCTCAGAGCGGTAAAACTGTGCAGACGTTTTCGAGTGACCGGATGAGACCTTTGTGAGGCTTCGGTCAGTTGCCGACTGATGACGACATGCCACTGCATCTTACTGCTACCAAGGATGAAATCTGGGCCATTAAAAAAAACGCCACAGTTCGTTAACGCGTTAACGTAACCTAACTCAGAGAGCCGTTCTTTTATGTCGCGAGGCTATGGATACCGAGAGAACTTTCGAAACGCTAAACGTTAGCTGTGTACAACCTATCGAACCAGAAGGCCTGCGTTTAGGTCGACTTCGGTGACAGCCTGTCGTGCGCAGCTGATGGAAATAACGCATTTATATTTCGGCCCTTACTTCGCCCCAACCGGTTGCTGGCGTCATTAAATGCAGCGTTCGCAGCATTTATGGTCCATATACTATACGACGAGGCCTCAAATTCAACCTCTGCGGCTCCGTGCTGCTTAAGCATGAACATGAAAACACACTCGCTCGCTCAGCACCACCACAGCGGACAGATGCTGAACGAATCCTCCGTGGCTTCTGGAAGGAACGAATCAGCAGTGAATCACGGAGGCGTGTGCAAGTCGGTCAGTAACGAGGAAGGAGACAATTATAGTCTACAGATCCCTGTTTTGGCGGTGTTCCTTCATTTATTCGTACGTTTATAAAAAAATGCTACCACAACAGGAACTGGACAAATACACAGAGGAGGACGTTCACAGGCGACGTTCGTCCCTGGTATTTTATATCGAGTGCACGTAACGCCAACATTTTTCTTTGTTTATTCTTTGAAGTACGAAGAAGCAACTCGCCCAACAACAATATTTACTGTTCTCTCTTTTTGTCGCTCCAGACTGGGCGTCGTTCCTGTCCAAATCTCGCAGCAGTACTGGCCGCGACCGCTAGTGTTCTCTAAAATTTCACAGAAGTAACTAAGCCATCACGTGTATACTTCTGAAATGTTTGAGGGCACTGGCTTCCCACGTATACAGCCACTCGCGAGCATTTAGCGTCTTTCCCTTGAATAATCTCTCTTTTTCCACCCGACCAAGCCGAGAAAGAGCTTGCAGAGGAGGAGGAAAAGGAGGAGGAGGAGAGGGGGGGGGGGACTTGGAACAGGAGAGGTATGCCTGGTTGTCGGCCTGGCATGCTACTCCAGAGGCTAATCCATGTTACGCCTGGATTACCAAGGTAGTACCTACTCGTTCAGCTTCTCTTATCGGAGTGCCCACAGAGGCTCACGAATACTTCTCAAGACTATAAGCTAACGCTTATAAACGCACGACTGGTCCTCTCTTAACCAGGTTAGCATAGACCAACATCGGTGAGGTGGGCTCCCACTGAAGCTCACGCATTACAACGCCGTGTAAGAGACGCTGGAAGTCTCCCAGCGTTAAGCATTCCCACAGGTGCGTACCTGTGCACAGGATGAGTGCAGGTGCAAGAAATAGTAGACCGACCTTTGCACAAGTGCACCTGGGCACCTGTGCGGACGGGCGGTGGTTGATGATGGTGGATTTTTATGGCGCAAGGGCATCTGCGGCCAAAGAGGGCCATGGCACGAGGTATTTTTCTTCTACTCAAGGTGGGGTCAAAGACCCATTTCCCAGGCACTTCACCCTAAATAAGCCGAGCACCAGACCAGGCTAGTACCCGTCATATCACCGGCGGGTATCCGGCGGCACTGAGGATCGAACCCCGCACCTCCCGCATACGAGGCGGATGCTCAGACCACTAGGCCACCGCTGTGGTTGACGGACGGTGGGACGGACAAAAATGATCGGACGCGGGAGGCCGGATACGGAGTAGTAAACTTCATTTTAAGAGTTAGCACTGGAACGCGGGGATGGTGCCTAAATTCTGTGCCGATGTATTCCCTTACAAAAATTTCTTTACACAGTCTATAGATTGTCCATAGACATCTGTCTATAAAGTCTACAGACTCTCTAGACAAACCCTAGGGAACAGTCTATAGGCAATACAAACTCTATAGACAGTCTATAGAGAATCTATAGATTTATGGCCATACATTTTAGTAGACTTTTGTCAATAGAAAGTCTATAGACTATGGATAGACAAAAATAAATATCTATAGGAAGGCAATAGAGGCTATAAAAAGTCTATAGACTGTCTATAGACTATTGTTGTAAGGGTTCGGCAAGGCCTCCTTGTCACCAAACGTTGACAGCCGGCGTAGGCACACCCATCCCTTTTAACCTCCTATATCGTGCGCACTGCCGTAAAACAGTTAAACGAGGGCCACGTAATGTGTTTCACGCGCAAAAAGAGTCGGAAAAGGACCACGAAAGAGGGTCCCAAAGCGCGACGCTGCAAACCAGCAAGAACGCGCCTCCCGTCGAGCGTAACACGCGCTTGCCGCCTGAGGGTCGGATGACCGAATTGTAGGTATGCAGTATACATCGGAGGGGGCCGCACGCTTATATAGTAGCCCCGTGAAAGCGCTAGAGGGGGAGTGTCGCACGCGCGGCGGAGTTTCCTCTCCGTATAACCGGCTCGTGGCCCTATTTCAGTCCCGGACGCTCGGCGGCATCCACCACGCGCCGCTTACGCAAGAAAACAAGAACGAAGCCACCACCGCAAGCGATAGGATCGGGCTCCGCCAATTGCGTCACCTTCCGCCTGGGTTTGTCATTTATCCTCGAGGAAACCAGCCTCCACCCCCTCCACCATTTACTCTCTCCATGTGGGGCCGGAAGGAAGAACGCCTAACCGCGCCTGCCTGCCCCGCCACGGGCTCACCTCCGCCCCTCGCTCTCACCTTCTCTCTCACCTCCCACGGGACGAGATCTGCGCTAGTGCTTCGTCGGATCCTATTTTATCCGCTGGCGCCGCCGAAGGGTTCCAATCGTCGTTGTGTATAGCGGTTTCCTTATTATTACCCCGTAGGATAAATGCCGGCCGGCCTGTCGGTTTGGAAAGCGAAAGAAAGAACACAGAGAGAGAACGAGTAACGGGTCGTGAAAAAAGAAATGAAAGTGAAGCGCCTTAGGGCGACCGAGTGTAGAAGCTCTGCAGTGCATGCCCACGAGCTCTCAGGAAAAGCAACGCGGGCAATTTGTTTTGCGACCCTTGTATTTGCCCTCAGCAGAGCACGCTACGAGAACGCCGCGGTTTTTTGGACGATAAGGATGAGGAAAACGTAACCCTTTTTGCGCTGTGACCGCCTTGGCAGGGTCGCTAAACAAGGAGCCGCTACGTAACAGCTTGCTGAGGCATATTTGCAGCTGTAAGGCCAGAGGGAAAAGCAGGAGGTACTCCAACGCAGACCCGCCGCAATGGCTCAGTGGTTAGGGCGCTCGACTACTGATCCGGAGTTCCCGGGTTCGAACCCGACCGCGCCGGCTGCGTTTTTATGGAGGCAAAACGCTAAGGCGCCCGTGTGCTGTGCGATGTCAGTGCACGTTAACGATCCCCAGGTGGTCGAAATTATTCCGGAGCCCTCCACTACGGCACCTCTTTTTTCATTTGTTCTTTCACTCCCCTCTTTATCCCTTCCCTTACGGCGCAGTTCAGGTGTCCAACGATAAATGAGACAGATACTGCGCCATTTCCTTCCCCAAAAGCCAATTATTATTATTATTATTATTATTATTATTATTATTATTCCAACGCAGAAAACTGCAAATTTTCCTTAAGTCGTAAATCGAACGGTTTTAAGGACACGTTGAGCACAGTCAGCATTTTCAGTGTTGAAGAAGCTACGCGGAGATGCGATCAAGGTAAGCTCGCCCTTCGTGCAGATGTTACTCTGTAGTGGACGCTCATGTTCGCACAAAAGCGACAGTAATTGATTTCCTTTTGCAAAGATGCACGCTACTTCGAACGTACAACCAAAGTGGTGGTCTGTGGCTGCTTGAGCATCCGCCACGTATGTGGGAGGTTCGGGGTTCGATCCAGGTCCTGTGTCACCGGGTACTTACCTGCTTTACACTGGGTACCGGCTTAACTTTGACCATGTGCTCGGCACCCTTAGGTTGAAATACTTGGAAAAATTGCTCTTTCACCAATGTCGGGCTGACCAAAGGCGTTGGCACGCTTTGGCCAAACTATATTTTTAAGGCGTTAAAATTAATCGCAATTACCTACATAACGCGACGCACTGCTACTACGTGCTAGCAATTCGTTCTTGATTTTTCTTCCCATAGAACTGAGACCATGATGAGCCGGCGGCGCATGCTCTATGCACCTTCCACAAAACCCTGCAGCTTTTAGTGTTGCAGGAATATCTTGCGTTTACAAAGCAGCTCGGTTAAAGAGAGAGGCAGCCTTAAAGGCCGAGATCACAGCGAAAACATATTGAACGCGGAGCCGGTGAAAGACGTTTATATATATATATATATATATATATATATATATATATATATATATATATATATATATATATATATATATATATATATATATATATATATATAATATATATATATATATATATATATATATTATATATATATATATATATAATTCCCGAACTTGCGACACGGGCGAAACTCTTGGGTACAACAAACGTGCCCGCCCTCTGGGCACCCCCTTGGCTCAGAAAAGCAATGCATTTTAGAGAGCTGGGCAAAAACTAAGCCATCGATCCATCGGATGCCACCTGCCTTCGGCAAAAACGGCGCGCGCTCAGCCGAACTTCGCAGTGAGCCATTCGTTTCTCTCTCTCTCTCTCTCTCTCTCCAGGAATCCGCTGGAGACACATCGAACCCCCACCTCACCCAATTCCGAAGTCCAGCTGCCGGTGACAGGACTGGCGCGGCGAAAAGGATTGCTGGAGGGGCACATAAGGAAGATGAAAGCCACACCAACAAGAATCAAGGCAGCCCCCCCCCCCCTCCCTGCGGCCCTAAGTGAACAGCGTCGAGCTTGCGGACAGCCAGGAGGAACAGCAAAGCGCTCTGCCGCGTAGCGAGGAATCATAAGGTGACCTCGCACACACGGCTCCCACCACCAAAGCCCTCCTTGGCTCCGGACTGTTGGAGACAGCCACGGAACGGGCAGGCAGAATCGCCATCGGCGACGCCGCCGATGGCGGAGCGGTGATTCAAACGCGGGGTCTCCTCCTCCTATCCCCGAGGCACGTGGGAGCAAAGGCTTCTTCTTCTCCGACCAGAACTGACAGAACCGAAAAACCGCGCAGCCTTCGCGGAAGCCACGGCGCTGGTGTCAGTCAACGCAGCACCTGAATTCTGCAAAACCTGCGGGCACGCAAAAGCTGTTCGTGATTTACTGGCGACCGTGTGCAAAGCGAACCAATCAGAAACGGCCCCAAACGCCGACCAACCGGAGGCCGTTGTCGCGTTGTGAATTCGGCCTCAAATTGGCAGGCGCCAGCCTTAAGTAGTTTCCACACAGGCTGCAGGGTTTAAAATGAGACAAAGTATACATGCAGAATCCGCTCTCCTATTGTTCGCTCTTCTTTTCTCTTTCCTAACCCCCCTTTCCGGAGTAACGCCGAAGGGCTTCGACGCGAGCGTCCCTCGCGGCGGCGGCAAACAGTATGAATCCGTAGTAATACGGCGAGAGAAAAACGAGATTGTGCGCCCGGCTAAAAATAGCCGAGCCGAAAGAGAAGGCTGCTGCTTCGACCAGCTGGGAAGTAGAACGCAGTGAAAGAGGGGCTCCCTGTAATACCAGCGGCTTGGTTAATGTGGGTCGTTACG
Source organism: Amblyomma americanum (assembly GCF_052857255.1). Lineage (NCBI taxonomy): Eukaryota > Metazoa > Arthropoda > Arachnida > Ixodida > Ixodidae > Amblyomma > Amblyomma americanum. The sequence continues at coordinate 51,237,449 of NC_135503.1, read as the reverse complement.
TGATTGCCCATTCAATCTGCTCTTGCCGCGCTACGGTTAACGCGAGTCCGAAGCAAGCGAGTCGCCTTGAGAGAACCGACAGCTGCCGATGTTCCGCACGATTACGAGGCGCAAAGGTGCCAGGAGAAATACCGGCCTCTTAGTTCGGCTCTATACGAGAGTCTATACATTGTTCCTGTGCGGCACAAACAGTAGTAACCAACAGGGCAAAGCCTCTTCTTAATGCGAGAGCGTTAAAGACCCCGTTCTCCAGAAAATGCGGGTCGGCGTTGTCGGTGTTGTGAGCGAAAAACCAAAAGCGTGACTCTGGCAGGTGGTCCCCAGAGAGCAGCCTATAGGAGGCAGGTGGCCCATGTAGGTCACATGACCTTGCGACGTAATCACAACCTGGGCACCAGACAGTGAGTAAACTGCCCACCGTGGCAGGTGCCAGTTAAATTAATGATTGGTCGCTCGGGAAGAGCAATCTGAGTCGCACAAAGCCTACCGCTGGGAGCACCTGCCATCGCAGGACAGTGGCGCATCTCTTGACCGCTGCGCCACTGCGCCATGATGGGTATGAGGACACCCAGGGATCTGCGAATTTAAAGTAGATAATGACATTCTTCATATATGAGAATTAACCCACTACACTATCGCATCATACCTTTCAGTGTCCACTAATTTGTTTTTTTTTTAATCGGCAGTCCAGCGCGTTTATAATTTAGTTTGTTTTAACGACTTCAACGAAGTTATTGTACCTCTAGTTGAGGGCTCTGTATACTATCGTTTGTCCCATAACTTATAATTTCCCGCATATGTAGTACGGACAGAGCGGCATCATCGCGTCCCAGAAAAGAAATTCAGCGGCACTGCAGTATCCTTCCAGTGTGGTATTCGCAAATATTTCAGTCAACATAAGGCGAGAAAGTTTAGGCGATTGAAGTTTTTTTTCTTTTTTACTTCGAAATCAAAACCACTGCTTCCTCCCGGAAATCTGGCGTCAGCTGAAGTGAAGCCTCAAGCGAGGCGCCACTACCCTCCACCTCCAGCCTCCATTACCACCACCCACCAGCTAGCCACCCCCCCCCCCCCACCCACCCACTATCTAGGGGCTGCCCACCCCACTTTAACCCTCCAGAAATAGTATCTCGCGGGTGTGAGGCCTCGGCATAGAATAAAAGCATTTATTATAAAGTAAAATCATCAAAGTAGTAATTGATTTCGCAGAATTGGCGAATCAGATGTCTGAGCGTCCCGTAGTTTGTTTTTAGATAATTTAAAAGCGCATATCAAAGTAAATGATATAATTATATAATATCATATCGGGTGTTTATCGGAAAAGTCTAATATGAAACGTGCCGACAGCCTGACAATACATTCCGGCTTGTCTGTGAATTCTTCCCCAGCGTGAGGCACCCTTGCTAACGTGAAAAGGACACCGAAAGGGATTTCTTGGAGTTTGAAAGGCACGGTCTGTTCGGTAAAGAGAAAAAAGGGTTAAAATGAGATTGATGAAAAAGTGAAGGAAGCGTCAAGCACGATCGTGCTGCTTTGAATCTGTTTTTGTAGTCGAAAAAAAAAAATGCCAGGGTCGACATCGATTCCACCACACGTGAAAATAAACAACGCCTCATTCAACCTAACCTAATCTGAAATGTCGGAATAGGTGAGAAAAAAAAATGTAAAGTATGCGGTATCTTTAGTCCCCTCCCAGAACTTTAAGAAAGCGCACTCTTTTACGACAATCCCTGCGGAACCCAAGTGCGAACGATTTCCAAAAGCCCCCCCCCCCCCCCCTCGGGTTTACACTTCTCTTTTGTGTTTCACCCATTCAAAAAAAACGGGCGCGTTTGAAAGATTCTATTTTTGGTTGCCACTAACCGTAACTCTCAACAAAGGAGCGACAACTCACCTTACACTTCTCTTTTCGTTAAAACTTGCTTGAAGACTTCGGCTCGATAGAATCGCGTGCGCAGCTGCGGCTTTCATGCGTTCAGTTCAACAGCAACCCACGCGCACGCATCAAGCAATTCCAACTGAATGCGTTGCCAGAGAATTTCATTCTTTTCCTGGCTACCAGCCTATGAATGTATACGAAACAGCATGCTTCTGCCATCTAAGAGCTGTTGTTAGCAATGCTCGTGTTTAACTATCCTCTATATAGAAGAGAATACTCAGCTCATTCCTTCATGATCACCTTAGAGCCATTGCTGCAAGGTAGAAAAACGGTCAAAATCAAATGCTAAAGGCAAAAAACCCGCCGCGGTGGCTCAGTGGTTAGGGCGCTCGACTACTGAGCCGGAGTTCCCGGGTTCGAACCCGACCGCGGCGGCTGCGTTTTTATGGCGGAAAAACGCTAAGGCGCCCGTGTGCTGTGCGATGTCAGTGCACGTTAAAGATCCCCAGGTGGTCGAAATTATTCAGGAGCCCTCCACTACTGCACCTCTTTTTCCTTTCTTCTTTCACTCCCTCCTTTATCCTTTCCCTTACGGCGCGGTTCAGGTGTCCAACGATATATGAGACAGATACTGCGCCATTTCCTTTCCCTCCAAAAAAAAACAATTATTAGCGTAAGTTATTAATACTAAGTCTATTTCTGATTGCACAATATCAATAAATGCGCTCTTGTGGTGTAATGCGAGGTAATGCGATCCTTCTATCCGCATATTCATGGCAAGAGTGAGAGTAAAACTCAAGCGACCCCAATTCGGTCGCACGCCATAGTCAACGGAGAATGTATTGAAAAGCTAGGAAGGAGTTAAGCGGTCCTTCATTAATGTGCCACCGCGGATTATTTCCCTGAGCATTAGCGCACTCCTATGCCTTCTGGCGTTTTTGAGCACTTATCCCGCGGACGAATAAACCATGGAGTGTTTTTTTTTTTGCTTTTCAATTCCCAAACGCGAACCACATGGAGGATAACTTTGGTTACCCTTCAGTTACCTTATACAACGGCAGCTGGGACTTGTGAAAGAGTTAATGCACCACTGCTTTTCCTTGAGCGATATCGTTTGAACCGGAATTACTTTTATATCCAGCAGTATACCGTGCCGGGTGTGCCTTTTCATTGCTCACGTTTTATTTTTTTTCCCCTTTTTTTCACGCCACCACTCGAAAACCGAAACAGGGGCTTTTTTTATCGGTGGCAAGCCACGCGTGAAGTTTTCAGATTATGACCGCTGCCTGCACGGCAAGGAAGAAAGAAAGAGACAGAAAGAAAGAGAGATAAAGAAAGAAGGAAAGAAAGGAAGAAAAACAAAGAAAAGGAAAAAGAAAGGAACAAAGAAAGAAACAGAGAGAGAAGGAAAGAAGGAAGGAAGGAAATAATAATAATAATAATAATAATAATAATAATAATAATAATAATAATAATAATAATAATAATAATTGGTTTTGGGGGAAAGGAAATGGCGCAGTATCTGTCTCATATATCGTTGGACACCTGAACCGCGCCGTAAGGGAAGGGATAAAGGAGGGAGTGAAGGAAGAAAGGAAGGAAGAGGTGCCGTAGTGGAGGGCTCCGGAATAATTTCGACCACCTGGGGATCTTTAACGTGCACTGACATCGCACAGCACACGGGCGCCTTAGCGTTTTTCCTCCATAAAAACGCAGCCGCCGCGGTCGGGTTCGAACCCGGGAACTCCGGATCAGTAGTCGAAAGAAAGAAAGGAAAACAAAGAAAGGAAGAAAGAAAGGAACAAAGAAAGAAAGGAAGGAAAACAAAGAAAGGAAAAAAGGAAGGAACAAAGAAAGAAATACAGAAATAAAGAAAGGGACAAAGAAAGAAAGAAAGAAAGAGAGAGAGAAAGAAGGAAAGAAAGAAGGAAGGAAAGAAGGAAGGAAAGAAAGAAAGAAAGAAAGAAAGAAAGAAAGAAAGAAAGAAAGGAAGAAAGAAAGAAAGAAAGCTTTTTTTTGCTCGTGAGAATCATCAAACGGAAAGCGAAATTGATTGCCCGCCGGACTCCATTGGGGCCTCCGGCCCAGAATCCCACTGCATCCTCCGTTTCCCATGGCCGCCAATGCTTCCGGCTGCATAAAAGCAACGCCCTCCCGCCAGTGTCGTAATACTTTCACACACGATCGAGCCAACGAAGGCGCCGCGCGCGCGAGTGGGCTCGCCTTTATTTCCTCCCGGGCAGGGGAAGGAAAGCGGTTACGACGTAGGAAGGCCTTGGTATATACGAAGAGCGGCTCGAACAATGATCCGCGCTAATCTCGCCGTATATCTTGGCGTTATAACGGGGAGAAAACGGCGCGCTCGAAGGCACCAATGGGGAAGTTAGCGAGCGCCCACCGAGCGTGGGCAGTCAAGCGAATACGCGTTACGAGCGCGGCTTTGTCGTGACCCGACTGCACTGGCAGCTTCTTACTCGTGTTATTAGCCTTCTCTTCTTGCTATCGTGAATTTTATCCGTCTTTTTTGTTCATTTGGTTGAGAAAACAGTCACTTCTCTCCGAGGAACTCGACAGCGTACTCGATGCATTTACACGACAAAATGCAGAGCTTTGGAGAAAAGTAGCTAGTCCACATGTCTTCCTGCTGAGCTGTTTAATGGGGTACCCGCACACCAATTACCCAAGGCGCTGTGCAGTTTCCGAGAGGCGAGGGCGAGAATTCTGCTCGCTCTGGGCACAGAAATACGACGCCTTAGGGATTCCTAACTGCCCCGGTAAACAGTCCAGTTTAGAGTACAAATCATGCAGCCTGAGCATTTTTGGCCGAAGTTCTTCCCCGTACAAACGTTAGCACAAAATAAGAGACAATCACAAGAAAGGTGGACAAGACAACGCGCTTGTCTTGTCCACCTTTCTTGTGATTGTCTCTTATTTTGCGCTAACGTTTGTACATAGAACTACGCACCAACTAGCCCAGCAACAAGTGTTTCTTCCCCGTAAACTGTGAAGCCAAATACAGCGTATCAGGCAGGAAAACAACGTGTTCTATAGTCGCGCTGCCTGAGTTGTGGTAGTCTCACGCGAACGGAAGCTCACAAATCCGCCTCAAGACGATTACGGCTATGAATGCTGCGAACTGCACGAAAGCGTGCATATTGCACGGGTAATGAATAATTGGTTTTTGGGGAAAGGAAATGGCGCAGTATCTGTCTCATATATCGTTGGACACCTGAACCGCGCCGTAAGGGAAGGGATAAGAGAGGGAGTGAAAGAAGAAAGGAAGAAAGAGGTGCCCGTAGTGGAGGGCTCCGGAATAATTACGACCACCTGGGGATCTTTAACGCGCACTGACATCGCACAGCACACGGGTGCCTTAGCGTTTTTCCTCCATAAAAACGCAGCCGACGCGGTCAGGTTCGAACCCGGGCACTCCGGATCCCGTAGTGAAGGGCTCCGGAATAATTTCGACCACCTGGAGATCTTCAACGTGCACTGACATCGTACAGCACACTGGCGCCTTAGCGTTTTTCCTCCATAAAAACGCAGGAAACCGACCGCGGCGGCTGAGTTTTTATGGAGGCAAAACGCACGAATAAAGGAAGGGAAAAAATGTTTCCAGCGCGTGGAATTTGTGCCTACACTCTGCACACAAATACGCTTGTACGAAAGTAAAAATTGGAAGTCAGCAGTCCTCTACTGCACTCCCTTTCGCTAGAGGAGAGCTTACTTTCTTTATACTCATTTTTTGTTTAGAGTGTATAAGGACCATATTGTATACACATCTCTTCCACCCTTTCCGCCTTTTGTTGCTGTTCACATTGTTGGTTCAACGACTTTCCTCATCGGCGTAACTTTACTGCAGTCGAGTCGAGTCTGCGTTTCAACCAGCTTCCTGTTCTCGAGGCACAAAACAAACACACACACACACAAACGACTTCAACATCCGGGGCGCGACTATAAGGGCGCTGCTGGAAGTCAGCTCACGCGCACACGCCACCGCGCTGTCAACTCGCGATAAAAAGGTCGTGTATACAGCTCTCAAACGGGACGCAGCCGGGCTTGGCAGGTTTGTCGTGCACGTTTCCATGTCGTGCGGCCCACATAGTCTACACACGCATGCAGACGCTTACGCGCCCGCACGCACACACACAATCCGAAGCGCAAGCCACTTGGTAAGCGCCGACACGCAGTTGTGTCACGAAGCGCGAGAGTATTTTGCACGGAGGCCAGCTTCCATATACACCGTCCATTGCGTCACACAGGAGCACGCTCCTGTCCCGGGAGTCAGGATAAATAAAAAGATTTAAAAAAAGAGAGACGGAAGCGCGCGGCGGAACAATTGCATGCATGCACCGAGTTGACAGAACGAATTCACTCTGCGGGCCTGAAAAAGGTACGCATTTCCCGAGTCTTAATTCGTGATCAGTGGTGTAAGTACAGTCGTGGGCAATATGAAATAATAATAATAATAATAATAATTGATTTTTGAGGAAAGGAAATGGTGCAGTAACTGTCTCATATATCGGCGGACACCTGAACCGCGCCGTAAGGGAAGGGATAAAGGAGGGATTGAAAGAAGAAAGGAAGAAAGAGGTGCCGTAGTGGAGGGCTCCGGAATAATTTCGACCACCTGGGGATCTTTAACGTGCACTGACATCGCACAGCACACGGGCGCCTTAGCGTTTTTCCTCCATAATATGAAAGGGAACAAGGTGTGAGTATTCATTTATTGATTACTTCATAAAAATGTGTACCAGGAACAGTTTTTTTTTTTGCTTTCTAACTGTAGTTTTCCTCTCGGAGCATAATTTCCAAAAGTCATCTCCGCAATTTAGCGGAGAAATAACTATAAAACTCGAAGTTTTGTGCAAGAAGTTTGTTCCCTTTCATACTGCTCACGACTGTACTTCCACGTTTTCTCGGCTCTCGAACGGGAGCGAATAAAGTTCGGAACTGCTGCGTTACGCAGCAGGGAACACGCGCACTCACGGAACTCTCAAGTGCGTGCGAGCGAATCTGTCGGCGGCACAGTTTTGCAGAAAACGGGACTGCTTTTATATTTACCACAAAAGTGCGTCGACGCGTACACGCTGGAAAGCGCTCGCACGGATCGCGGCAAGCACGCGTGCTCTGAGCGCGCTTGCTCGGCGGTTGTAAATCGCGCACGGACTCCGCGGCTTCCTCGTTGTGACAGCAACGTGCACGGAAGTCGCGAACGGCTTTCGCTATATCGAGGTTTTCGCTAATGCGAGAGGACTGCCTCTACAGTTGCCAGGGGTAGAAGTGCATGCCTATAGTTCTCTGAACAGCGATATTCGTGGAATCGAACTTACATAAATAAATGTTTATGTAAATGTTTAAAGGGCCTTCGATGAACTTCCTCTAGTGTTCTTACTTTATTTTTCTCGTTTATGAACGCTGAGGAATTACAACAAATTCTGGTAATATATGATATGATATAATATAATATTAGTTATAGTGATGAAATTATTTTGAACCGCAAATTGCATCGGGAGATTCTGGTTGGTATTTGTCTTCCACCACACGGGTTCTATGCAACGCATCGAAAGCTTAGCGCACACGAAACTTACAGAATATGCCCTGCACACAAACGCGGTCTCACAAGTGGCCAGGAATAGAACCAGAAACTCCCGGTCCAGGCCACAACTATGTGTCACCAGCACGGCTCTCCTACCTTCTGTCTGACGAAGAAGGAATAACTAAAGTTGCGTATGGATAGGAGAAAGCCAAGTGGGCACAACTATGAATTGAGGCAGAACTAGACTGCCGCTAACAGAGGCTGATGTGATCGAGTAGTTCGCGTAATGACATTGTTCCCGTTTAATCTCCGAAATGTCCACTACTAGACTATAGCGTGCGCGTAGTTCCGTATATGAAGCCCGTAGCGAAATAAATCGGGCTGGAAGCCTGCACGCACTACAGTGTTCCTCATAGCCATCTTCCTCGGCTCTGCACGGAAAAATTTGGTAACTAATAAGTGATTATTACCTCTCAAATACGAAGCCGCGAAACCATGGAAAGGGGAAAAAATGACCTGTCGCAGTTGTTCTCTCGCTTTGTGTGTTTTTTTTCTCTCGGTTCCAATGCGCGAAGGTTTGGTTTACCTTCTCATAGCTCCCTAAAATTATTTTCACGCCAAGCTATAGCCGAAGAAATAGTAACACGTTTACTATTATCCACAACGCAAAAGAATATAGAGGCCCTAATCTCAGACTAAGCATAAATTCAAGCTGATAATGATGAATTTTACTGGCGCAAAGGCATATGTAGCCAAACAGCGTCATGACAAACAAGCAGTTGCCTACTCAAGGAGGGGTCAGAGACCCATTTGCCAAGCATTTCACCCTAAAGAAGCCGAGAACCAGGCCAGGGTAGAGCTTGTACCCATCCTATCACCGATAGATAACCGATAGCACTTGAGATCGAACCCCGCACCTCCCGCATGCGAGGCGGATGCTCAGCGGTCACGAATTGAAGCTGACATCTGACCTTCGAAGGTTTCGCGAGGTCGCAGCAACAGTGCAAAAATTGCTAATTCATGTTATTACCTTTATCTTCGCATCAAGGGTTATCTCACCACTCACGCGCTATTCTTTTCACGCTTTGTGGAAAAAAAAAAGAAGGGAAGCCACAAAGGGTTGCGTTCACAATCCTATCGTTAAAGTAAAAACCCAGAGAGAAGACGCAGTGAAGAGGGTGCTGCACTAGAGCAAACAAACGAAGGCTGAGTGCATCGACAAAGTTGTCGGCCGCTTCGTGACGTAAACGAAAACCGCATCACAGTGTTTGGTGACCTTTCCGTTCCACTTATGAGCCTGATTAGTCACTCCGCTATTCGAGTCCCTGTCAGCTGAGCAAACTCAAATCCACGCAATACCCTCAACCCTCTCAACACCCAGGCCAGCCCACCTCCGAGTTGTGTCGAGAGCCGTGACAGTTTAAAGAAAACACGTTTCAAGAAAGCTGCTGCTTCTTTCCCATTCCGCAACAATCTCTTCTCTTTCTTATGCCCTCTCGGCAAACGCCCGATCTTCCACCAGAGGGGGCTGTTTGCTTTTGTTTTGAACAAGTACACCCCCCCCCCCCCCCCAAACCGGAAGTCACCGCCACCCGGTGCAGGATATCTTTCGCTGCATCATCGTGTACACGCCTGCTTTCTCCCTTTCCCACCACCCCTCTCCTCCCTCCGTGCGCGTGCATCCGATGAGATCGCAGGGCAGCGTCGACAGCGAAAGTCTCGGGGTGGAGGAACGGGACACGATTGGGAGGAGGGGTACTAGGAAGGGCACGCAAGGAGTCGTGCTATCGGTCGTGCACGCCGGAAGCTAAGTAGCAGCAAAAGGCAAAAGCAGGGGTACCTGGCAGCGCGGCTCGCCGGAAGCCGCGTGATCGAAACCGGGTCTCCCAGCCGGCGGCTGCCGCTTGCTTTCCAGCCAAGGCGACGCTGGCAACGGGACGTCGATCCGAGGCGCCGAGTTACTCCACGGCCCGCTTTCGCAATAAACGCCTCGCGTCCCGGGCTTCGCAGCACGTGAATTCTGCTGCACAGCCACGCCCAGTGCATACACTGCCACTCCGGTTGATGAGACGTTTTTTTTCATCACACTTTCAAGCCATTGTATTTGTACGCACCCAACTTGCAATAATGAATTTGTGTAGTGTTCGTAACAACGCAGAGGCCAACGCTGACGCGCGTAGCATACGGAGCTGTGATATGCAGATACGAACATTGTGATGGTTCAGTTGACGATCTCCGCCTGCCACGTTTCTATAAAGTATCCTGCACAAATGAAACGCCCCAACGATAACACGAAGCAGGAAGTTTACTGAGTCGTGGAGACGCCCTTCTCAGACACCGTCCACCTTTGGGCGGAAACTTTTGAAGCAACTGTGGAAGACCACCCGATGTAGCCCATTACCAAGCCAGGATTCAAACGTCGTTTCTGCAGAACCCATAATCACCTCGAGAAACTCCGGCAACTGCTTGTCCAGACACTTGTTTTAGCCCGCTTACACGAGTTGTGCGATCTCGCTTAGACGCTTTAATATTTGAGGCGAAATACAAGAATGCCGTCTTTTCACATGCCCGCGGTTCCTGACGAGCAGCCGAATTTCCCGGCGGCTGTTATTATTGAGACGTAGTCTCGATCGTTCACTTGCCCCTCAATGCTATCAGATATGCGTTTAGATTGCAGACTTTTAGTCCTCGGACAACAGGCGTGAGCCTGTCATATAGGCGAAAGCGTCTTTCGCCTGCCAGAATACAACGGAGAATACGACGGACGGAGACAAAGTTTCAGTGTAAAGAAGAGTGTAGAGGTCGCCCGTAGAGCTCTATACTCCACACTAGAGTCACTAAATAAAGACTTAGAGTACCGGCACTCTTTTCTCCTATTGTTCTGTGCCGCCGCCACGATCATTGGTCAGTTTGCATCACGTGATTTGTTTACACTGCGACGGTTCATGGGGGCTGCCATTTTGTGGCTAATGCGTTTTCAGTCGGGCAACTGTGGTAGTCCTAGTGCTGCGACGCTGCGAGTGCTGCCGGTGACCGACTCAGTGACCAGGGATTCCGCGCCTCGCAGCATTTCACCTCAGCACGACGAAAGCATAAACTGAAGGCAACAGCTGTACCGTTTGCATCTGAGCGGCTCCATGCCGTACGGCTACGATCCCCGCCGCAGCGCAGGGTGGCTAACAGCGTTGTTTACAAAATGGCCGGGCCAAAGTTAGCGGCGAGGTCGCCAAAGCGGCAATCTGGCAACAGTGATACACAACAAAATGGCCGCCTCTGCTTACCGCCGTGCTGCAGTGACGGTAGTCTAAGTCTTTATTTAGTGACTCTACTCCACACTATATAGAGGGGAGACGGGAACGAGAACAGGTAGATATAGGAAGAGAGCGGTGATGGAAGGTGTTGGTGGCATAATAGAAAAGTTTCACACGCGATAGCCACGACAAAAGGGTCGACAAACGAATACCTGCCGCACAAAGCGCTGTTATTGCTCTGCTTGGGATGAGTGCGACAGGCGGTTGCCCTCCAGGGAGCAGCAGAAGCAGCCTGCGCTGCATCTGGGCTCGGCCATGCACGACAAACACAGACGGATACATGTGGCGGATGAGAGCGGCCCAAGGAACAGGGCATGTCGAGCGCGCACGCGTCCATGCGTGGCGAGGCTGTTCGTTTTCACGGCGACATTCGTTGCCAAAGCGTCCGATTGTTTCCGCTCGCGTGGACGCGGTTCCTCCAACAGCCGCGGCTCTAACGGCGGCGGGTATCGTCAGCGCCAGCTTTAGGAAGCGTGGCGCGCACTTGACCGATCGCGCTATCTCATTACCCTCCCCCGGGGCGGTCTGGTTCTTTGCACGCGACGAAGCAACACAGCTGCGCTGCTACTGCGCGGCGCAGCACGAAAGCTTCGCCGGACAGGACACTTTTATCGCTGCGTGCGACGATTCTTCCCGCTGCAGTTTCGGACGCTTCCTATTTCACTGCACATTGGTCTTCGAGGTTCAACCGTGCCGCCATCATCATCCACAAATGGTGATGCTTGAACGCGCACGCGCCGTGTTCTGTTGGCGAGTTTTTTTGTTTTTTTTCAACACGTAAAATCAATTGCATGCCGGAGTCGTACGTGTGTATTCCTTAGTCTTGCGAATGCATTCCTTTTCTGTTGTTCTGCGTAATGCAGCAACTGCTCCAAGAAGCCACGTTTCTGTTCAGTGCGCTCTTCTTTCCCTGTTACATAAACCTACAAACAACGAGAGAGAATGACGCCGCTTAACTGGTGTCTAGGCAATTAACTTTGCGGCTACTCCTGTAGTGCGCTGTTGCGGTCAAGTGGCATTAGTATTTAGTCATGTAAACGTATAACCCCCCCCCCCCCCCCCCCTTGAATAGATGATTTTGGAGCAGGGGGAGGGGGGGCAGCACCAAGACATTTATGAACGTCGGACTGCTCCTTTAGCAATAAGCATTAAGCTCATTTTAGGCTGTCCGTTTCAATTTTGAGGCTTCCCCTCAGCCTCGACAACATGAGCTTTTTTTCTTTTCGCGACATCTCCGGCCCAGAAAACTTTCTGTTCTCATTTTCCCGGCTATATTCAAGCCTACAGGACACGTGCGCACAGAGGTCATGCTGTACGTACGTACTCTGTGCTCCTCAACCTGCACAAAGGCCCCGCATGGTTTCCCTTTGTCGCCGGCACGAGCACCGCGCGGTGCCGTCCGCAGTGGCCCGTCCCCGACCTGCTCCCGTGCCGGGATGCCCCAGTTGGCACAGAAATTGCCGGCCGCCACGCGCCGCCGCTTTGCATCCGCGTGTGGCCGCTCTGCATGGCACCGTGCGTGCCTGGCTCCTCACGCGAGGTGAGTGAAAGCTCGCAGGCTTTTCGTTCAGCTCTGCTGCAAAGTATGGCAGGTACGGCTGCATCGCAATCTCAGCGAAAGTGCCTGTACACCCAAGCCTACTGACATCACGCACTCGCATGGAACATTCTAGGCAGCGCCCACTCGGGACATATACTAGACTTGCTATAGACTAGTGATAAAAACGTCCTGTCTATCCGCAACCACCTCCTAGGGCAACGTTTCCACAAGACTATAGGGGGTGTTGCGACTAGTCCGGGGGTAGCTGTCATTGTCTAGGAGGTGTTTCCACTCGCCTAAGAGTTATTCCCACTAGTCTAGCAGTTATTTCCGTTCTTCTAGGAGGCGTTGTCACTCGTCTAGGAAGCGTTGCCACTTGTCTCGGAGGAGATGTCACTTGTTTAGAAGGAGGTGACACTATAGTATGGAGGGCGCTGTTACTAGCATTGGGGAATATTTTCGTTAGTCTAGGCGATGTTGTCCTTAGTCCAGGCGATGTTGCTATTAGTCTAGGGATGTTGTCACTGCTCTAGAGGTTGTTGTCACTGGTCTAGAGGTCATTGCTACTGGTATAGAAAGTGTTGTCACTTCCCGGCCCATATGGACAACATTGTTAATGGCCACCATTCAGGTGAACGCTGAAGTTTTCGTTATGATACATAACGCGACGACAACTTTGTTTGAAGCGGAAGAAGATCCCGATATAAGTAGTACATAATTATAGGGGAGCACTTTACAGAACGGACAAAACGGAAATTAAGCGCTCCCCTATAATAATGAACGACCAAGTAGCCCTTTTTAAAGCACTGCTGATAAGTACTACCACAGCTGTAAAAATACAGGAGGGTATGTTCCCTCTCCGGATTCGAGAGATGAGCAACATCCGCCGCAAGGTGCACGTTTGCTGATCGCCAGCCCGGGAAAACGAGATGGGGTCTTGCGTTCCTGGTTATTTTTATTTCACCTTACAGGTTGCACCACACTTTCAGGCGAACTCTGTCGCTGTTTTCTCGTGAGGAAAACCGGCTGATCCTTGAAGAACTTCGCTGAATCCGTGCCCAGCAAGAAGTCTGCCCGTTACGAGGAAAAGAAACTCAGCTCGGAGAAAAATCCGCTCTTGCTATACCGCTCCGGAACTGCATAGACAGACGCATCCGTTTTGCGGTGATGGCTGCATGCCGTACTTTTTTCTGGTGCAAGCGGTGTCGGCATGGTAGGTAGAAAAAATTGGAGGAGACACTTCAGTTCCGCCTTCACGGTATGACGCGACAGCTTTAGTGGGTTAACGCCCATACAAAGCCCCGCTTAACCAAGCCATACGACTATGCCTGCGTGGCCTTTAGTGGGAGCATATACGACTCGAAATGGAAAGGTGCCGGAGGGTTCGATTCCCATCAGCTTCCCATCTGATTTGAGAAGCCCGGGTCGGCAGCTTCTCCCAGATCGGTCATGTAACGTGACGTCGCACAACCCTACGACCGATTTGTGCCGGGGATCCCTAGCAAAAACTTCTTAGACAGTTTATAAACTATCCAAAGACTTCTGTCTATAAAGTCTATAGACTCTCTATAGACGAACCCTCGAAAACAGTCTATAGGCAATACAAATACTATAGACTCTATAGACAATCTATAGATTTATGGCCATACACATTTAGTAGAATATTGTCTACAGACATGAAGTCTATAAACTGTCTATAGACCATTTTCATAAGGGATGTCAGCTGCCAGCCACCACATGTCAGAGCCATGCGACCTGTCGGCTAGGGAAGAATAAGCCTACAATGAGTTACGATTTAGCATGAAGACTAGATTAAGCCTGGACTAAAAAGTTTTGTGCAAGTGGCCCCGGGTTTTCTGGAGAACGAGCGGCCTTTAACGCTACCGCGTTAAATAAATAACTATATAGACGACGCTTAACCGCTAGAATTAGAGATCCCTCATATGCAAGTATTCCTTTCCGCTCATGAATTCGCAGATTGTGGGAAGTCCTCATACCTCTACTGGCGCAGTGGTGAAGCGGTTAAGCAATGCGCCACTGCCGTGGCAGGCTGCTGTTTCAGAATCACTGGATGGGCTTGCGAGACCCAGGCTGCTCGTACCGAGCTCCCGTGGGGCTCATTTTCGCACATATTGTTCTTCCGGAGGCTGTCTACCTCTCGGCCAATGAGCTGGTGCACAGCGCCACGGCGGACAGGTGGCAGCTCCATTGAATTCATTTGAATTAATTTAATTTCCACCTACCATGGCGGCCTGGTTGCCCACAACACGGCGGGCAGGTGGGCCATCCGATTTTTCGTGACACGGACGGACGGAGGCCGTTTCCTCTAGTTAATGCTACGGCATTAAAATTGTCCAGTTGAGACGTGGACCTCTGAATGGGAACTCGCGAGAATGCGGCTATGTTGCCATGTGACCCATGCCCTTGATCATACCAGTCGCGAAACTGCCTATAGGGACCATCTGTTGAAATCCGGCGTTCTCATTGGACCAAAATTCAGAGGTTAACAGACTGTAGCGCCACCTGCGGCGCTCAGGCCGACTGTTCAGCGCTTCTCGAAGCACTAACTCAGTGCAGGGCAGCTGAATGCCGACAGCTGAATGTCCAGCTTACAGGTGGGGCCTCCGTCAGTTAACCTGCGCTAATGACCACAGGGAATAGGCGGGTTTCACAGCGGAAGTTCGGAACTGATGTGATCAGTGGTGAGCTGCGCTTATAACGGGTGCTTTACGTGCGGGCTGGGAAATGGCAGAAACGATATAGCTGTCGCTACCACTGCCACTTCTTCGTGTATGAGGCAGGCAAAAAGGCGGACTTTTTGACCTACCCCTTTTAGGCACGTTCTTAGGTCCCTTTTTGTACGTAGGTTTTTTCCAGCAACAAGCACTAAAAAATAAATAAAATGAGTACGACCGTAAGGGTCGCAACAAAGTTAACCAACCGGAAGTCCGCAAAGTATACTTTTTTTTCCCCGGTTCTTCGTTGCTGTTATTGCCTCAATGATTCCACGGTGTGACGTCAAACCAAACCGTAATCACCTCACATCCGGTTAGTCGGCTAGTCCCCGTTCTCCGGGGTCTCAGATGTCGCCCCGGCATCCGGTTCGGCATTGAACGCGGCATTCCGCGAGCCAGAAACTCGGAGGAACGGGTCACAGCGCCGCTTCGTGGCGTCACGGTGCACCGAGCCAATGACAGCGTACAATTAGGGCCACCGCCGTCGCACTCTGAGCCAAGGCTACGCGCCAGACACAATGCCCTCTGGGAAAGAGGGCGCCACCCTCGTTATATACACGATTCGGAACTCGCGCCCGTCATCGTCACCTTGCTATGCGCGAGCTTTCCTCGCATGCATGGCTTCAGCCCAGCGCGTCTGCTGACGTCAGCGGTCTCCTTGAGGATCTCAAGCGGCAAATATTGGAGCAGGCCGTCCCCGGTGGCCATGCAGCACCGCTCGGAAGAACTCTGCGCGAGAAGGCTTCGTCAGGTGCCCTCTTCTATATAGACAGCGCAAGGCGTACCTCCAACGCACGTACTCCACGCGTCAATCACAGGTTGCAACGCGCGAAAATGCGAGGACGCTGCTTTCTTCCGGTCGTGGTATCCAGCTTTTGAATGGTTGTGCTGCGTGAAGTAAGTGGATATATGTGGAGAGAGTGGAGCTTCTTTACCAGCAGCAAGTCCACCAGCCCACGTTCTAAGCCACGCCTCGTCTAGCCGTCTCCGGACGAGCTGTACCAGGAGCAGGCTTCGAGTAGATGGGAGGAGTGTCCGACTTGTCTCGGGCGTCGGTGTGTGTCCGGTATGACGCATTAGTGCGCGCAGGGCAGCGAGGCATGGCAAGCATGCGCGCCGCAAAGCTGAGATCTCAACAAACAGGAGCCACAGACTAACAGTAGAGTCCTTCAACTAAAAGTATGTTGACGCTTGCGCTAGAAAACTGAGTTTGCTTAGAATTCTAGGCTGTAAAGGCCAACCACGTAGCCTTGGAGATCCCAGTTTATAGAGTGCTGGTCAAACAAACGAGAACCGGAAACGCGCCTGCGTCGGGTGCGGAGAGGACTGCACACTCGTCCTATGCAGCCGCTGCTTACACACTGAGTGTGGGGGGAACGAGTCGATGGCTGTAGAAACGATACACGCCTCAACCACTGCGTTCTTCGGTGCAGGCCTCGTGGCCAGCGGCAGCCTATTCTCGTTGGAGTGCTCTGCGCTGGTTAACTCCCGAGCAGACACCCTATCATTGAGAAGGGCGTGCCTGTCTCTTCGAGTTGCGCGGCGTTGAGACTCGCACTGAAGAGACCGAAAGCTCGGCTCGCAGTGGGCGCGGAATTGTTTCCCGTCAACGGCCTTCGCCGTCGGCGCGGTTGCGTTATTGACACGCGCTCGCGGCAGGCGTGACTACTGCCCGTCATTTGCACACTTCTTTGTAGCGAGTTACGGGACGTTTACGGCTTTAAGCAAACGCGTTCTTCTCGCTGCTCATAAATTAGTGTTAAGATTAAACTTCATCGCCATAGTCAGTCTACTTATATCTACTGTATACGACAAATGCATTTTCTCCTGACCTGTAACTAACCACGTCCTGCACCTGCTAGGACCATCCCATGCCCGCAAACTTACTTAAGGCACCGACCAACCCGAGATTAAAATAATAATAATAATAATTGGCTTTGGGGGGAAAGGAAATGGCGCAGTATCTGTCTCATATATCGGCGGACACCTGAACCGCGCCGTAAGGGAAGGGATAAAGCAGGGAGTGAAAGAAGAAAGGAATAAAGAGGTGCGTGACGTAGTGGAGGGCTACGGAATAATTTCTACCACCTGGGGATCTTTAACGTGCACTGACATCGCACAGCAAACGGGCACCTTAGCGTTTTTCTTCCATAAAAACGCAGCCGCCGCGGTCGGGTTCGAAAAGAGATTAAAACTCGCATATTCGGGAAAATACTGCTCCGTACACGTGCACAAAATGCAGAAAAAAAACAATAAAGGAGACAAGATAGCACGGTTGGTTTTCAGCCCGCTAGGACAGCCGCTTTATCACGCTCATGCGTCTCTCTGTCACAGCGTTGCCAGAGTCAACTCGTTCGTTCTCTTCTTCATGCCGACCCTTGTTCACTCTGTTTTCCCAGTATCAGCTGTCTCCTCTCAAGAGCTCTGTTTGTCTTCACTAATGGAAAGTACTTCGCCTCCATACAACATTCACGTTACTCTATCGTTCACCGCCGCCTTTCTCCCAAATGGAGGCGGGGGTTTCTTGAAGATATAGAGGAACCGTTCTCCGACAGGCGCGCCGAGCGACGTAGGCCAACGCAGGAGCTCACACACGCACGCACACCTCCCGCCAGCAACACGACCACAGCGCCACCACCACGTCCGTCGCTCCCGGGGCGGTGGTGGATGTGTGTGGAGGCGGCGAAACTGGAGCACGCTGTCTGCGCGGCTAGCGTCCGGCCCGAGAGAGCTAGCTGGCTGCCGAGAGCAGAGTTCAGAGACAGCGTGGGCGATCGAGAAGTAAGGGTCGAAAGGGGGGGGGGGGGGGGGGAGGGGGGGGGGGCGGGGGTGCAACTGAAGCTCCAGGCGGACCTCGAACCATCCGTCTGAGGTTGCGTCCACCTACGAGAGCGCACCGATCGCCGCCCTGGATAAGCGCGGGCGAGGAAGAGGAGAGGCCCGGCCGCAGCGGCGGTAATTTCCGGACACGGCCGCACACCGTTTCCGCGCTGCTCGCTGCTGCGCTGCTTTAACCGCACGGTTCCAGATGCGGCGGCCGCGTGCAGATTTGGCGCCAAGCGAGGCGATGCTCCTGAGCGCACGGAGAGGCGTGCGTCCGCTTCATCTTTCTCTCCCTCTCTCTCTCTCTTCTTTTCTTTCCTTCGTTCATTACTTCCTCTCTTCCCAGCGTCTCTTCTTTTCCTCGGTTGTTTATCTGTTTCTTTATGGGAGGCGTCTTTTGTTCTTCGCTCTCCGGGAGCGGACGTGTGTGTGCGCGAGCGCGGGCGGACCAGCGCAGACTGCCAGGCACAATGGGGTTGTTGGGTCAACAGACCGGCGGCCGGGCCCTCCGTTTCCTCCTCGTCCTGCGGCCACCGAGCAGAGGATGCGTCACGGCCACCAACGCACACGGGCAGCATCCCGACGGGACTGCTCTAAAGAGCAAAGGGATCCCGCCGGCTCGCTTTGGCTAATTGGAGGCAACCAGGCTCGCTCCTGAGAGACTTTATGCACGGTTACCGGAAAAGGTACATCAGCCAGCTTAGAAACCCTGCATCCGCCCTGCGTGGTGGCGTTCCGGCTTCCGGCTTGTGCGGCGTGCTCCTGTTATCCAACGCGAACGCTGTAAGGGCGCCTCTCTCCGAGGTAACCGGTGATGACTTCATGGTACGTTACAAGAGAAAACAGCTACGCTTATCTGCTACCAATAGCAATGCTTTGAGGCATCATTTCCAATGAAGAATGGGATGAGGAGTCTGGAAGTGTCTTGAACGTTGCCAACATGGCAACTGGCTTCCTAGCGAGGTTTATGAACGGCCCAGACCAGAAGTGTCCTCAGGCAGGATGAGGAAGGGGAGTATATAGTCTGGAATTATGTTGTCATTTGAATGCGGGAGTTTTGAAGCCAGAAGTAAGCACAGACACAGTTAGGAAAGCCGCTAAAGTACTTAAGTGGTACCCTATAACGTCCTGTGTTCATACCCAGCAATTCTGGACAAAAACATTTTTCAGTGGGAAACCGTTTATAAACGCAATTTTTTCGTATAATGTAGGACTTCACCATAGCAATCAATATATCCACAGATAATCCAACGGCAGTCTTATCTATTTTTTTTCTCTTCACGTTTTGCTATCTATCGTCAAAAGCGTTCCTCATTGGTTTTCTATGGCAGTCTTAACTGTTCGATGCGATCGATAGAAACACTTTAAAAGAAATATTTTTCTCCATATCATAATAATGGGCCATTACCTTCAATATGTTCATACCAGCGTCTTATAATTTTCCAATTTTCGAAATTTTTGGCCGAAGAAGCTGGACTTGTATTTGTAAAACAGGCAATCGATGCCCGAGCTGACTGTGCTTTGCTATTCCGTCATTGAGAAAAACCAAAATCACCGCCCTAATATAGCAATTTCGGTTTCTAGGGTGTATCACCCGCGCAATCGCCGTAGCGGCTTTAGACAAGAAAAAAAGCGAAAAGAAAAACATTATGTAGCCTTTGTAAGCTGTCGCTGAGCAAATATTTTTTTTCACACTTTCATGCTCGCTACTATATCAGCACCACATATCAAACACGCGGGAGCCTTGTGACATGGCCTCGCATAGCAGAGAACAGCGAAACAATGCTTCCCGCAAGCTTATCACGAGGGTTGTATTCAGAGTCAGATAAAGCATTCAATTCATCTCTCCACTGTCTCTTGCGTAACTGTTGCTATGGCGGGTATACAGGCAAAATCCAGTGCTTCCTCCCGTCAGATACCATTGTTCCAGAGGGTGAGCTCATCAATATGCGACTTCTGACATTTCCTGTCGTCACGGTTTGACACCGAAAACCAGGTCAACACGTTCTGCCTTGCGGATACGTGAGCCCGAGAGCGCAAATACGCGCAGTGCATCAGATATCATCTCGTGGTTGAGCCATTATCCTTTCATGCGCTTTCACTGACGCCGCGACCGGTTGTTCTGCCGACACGCTGAAACGCTGTAAGCACGTGCAAGGCTAATGAGCGAGCAATAATGCAAGCCCGATTACCTTCGCCGCGAAAAAACAACTTTCGCGGCCAGCTTTCGCGCAACACGGGACGGGTGCTGGAACGAACCGCGGAGAACACTGTATATGTGTAGACTACGGAAAGCGAGGACGAACGCTCGTTCCGTACCGCTACGTAGTCAGTGACTCGTGCTTTGCGCAAGAACCAGCTGGCACAAAAACAACCCTTACAAAAATTTCTTTAGACTTCTGTCTATAAAGTCTATAGACTCTCCATAGACAAACCCTAGAGGACAGTCTATAGGTAATACAAATCCTATAGACAGTCTATAGACAATCTATAGATTTAATGGCCATACACTTTTAGTAGACTTATCTATAGACTATAAACAGACAAAAATAAATATCTATAGGAAGGCAATAGAGTCTTTAAGAAGTCTATAGAGATGTCTATAGACCATTTTTATAAGGGAAGTCTGTCTCGGATTTGCCGAAACTGAATTATAATTAATTCCGGCGAGGCATGGTATGCAGAATATAAACAACCGTGCTGCCAACTGTGAGATACTGGTATTAGAAACATTGCTATCACCGTAATTCCAATACCACCACTCATCATCATCATCAAGATCAAGAGGTTAGTCACCGCAGGAAGAAGGCTTTCCAAGTATATCAACCACTACGGTGAAGCTACGAGTGTAATGAATGCACTGGGATGCAATACAGAACTGTACCATACCACACCACGTGATTCGGCACCGCATCGTGTGGTATCGTGCTATAAATTACCGTAATGTCCCGCTGACCCCTGGAAACCAAGTGCTCGCCATGGCAAGAGATTTATTGGTCTTGCTCGGCCGACGTGAAACTGATAACCTCCAGAATGATTCCGACTATATCCTGGAACCGCTGGACTAAATTCTGATTGATTCCTTTTTACCATATAAGGTAAAAATGTGAATACCACGTGGAAAAATCTGGCGATTATACAAATAGCATCAAGTTCACTGCGCACGCTCTGTTTCTGTAGCTGGTACCACGAAGTATTGGTCACTGTACTTGGATGCTAGTGGCAGCGTTGAGACAAATGCCTTGCCTATGGCTGGCCACATTGCACTGCCAACTTTCGCAAGTCGATGTTGTTGTTGGCGCTCAGACTGAATACTGCTAAATAAAGTTACGATCAAGAATACGACGCCCTGCACGGACAGCCCCCCCCCCCCCCCCCCTTATTTTTAAGCGCGTAATCTTACTGCTAGACAATTTTCTTACAGCTAATCTTTTGCCTTTCATACCAACCTCTTCCTTACGTCCCGAGACAACGATAAAACGCACCAAAAAAAGGGAAAAGATATTTACACTGTTCTCCCGACGATTTATTTTACTCTCCTGAAGTACAAAGCGTTTAGAGTCTATAGCGAAGCGCGCTATCCCTCTAAACACGAATGCGCCCATATGAAGTAAAAAAAGGAGTAAGCTGTCCTCTAGCGCAGTCCCTTTGATAAAAGGGAGTGCACAGGCGGACAGTTTAGACCCTTTCTACTCCCATATGGGCGCATTCGTGTTTAGAGCGTATCGTATCGAACAAACACGAGGCTCCTCGCGAGCCGCTTCGTGCGTGGCAGCCGTATACTATGAGCTCATCCGGGAGCGGACGCGGCCTACATTACACAAGCCACAAGTCCCGCCTGACGACCTCATCTACGTGCTCGGCGTTCGACTCATCCTTCGAACGCGGCACTTGCCTGGCAGCGTCCACAGAGGACGGTCAGCTCATAAGCCGATCCGCACAATGGAGGCCAAGCGGCTTCGGTGGCCGTGTCGCGCGGGTCTATCAGCCTCCCCTTTTGATGCGTCGTTTGACCGGCAGCGGCTCCCCTTGTCTGCTTAAGCGGCTACTCTCGCAGGGTCACTCCGGTCTCGCTGGCTGACCTCTTTGCCAGCGCATGAGACGTAACTCGTCCCTTCTGCCCTGAGCATTTTTTTCTTTTTATTTTTATTGTATTTAAGCTCATCGCTGTCTAACGACCATAAAGCAGAACGACGCGTTGTGCAACAACAACGACCTCTGGCGGCGTCCCGTCCTAGCTAGGGTCGCCCTTTAAAGTACGCCCTCCCCTCAGGGGTCGAGCTTCCGAACGAACCGGGACAATGGATCGTCCGCGCTGAGCGCAGTATATAATGTGCGCTCGACAGAAAAGAAGTCTCGATGGGACCGTATGAGGGTCACGCGGTGGCTCTTTAAGGCTGCGTACAGATGTACGCTCTACACGCAGATTCGTAACGATTGCGCCACTTTAGAGTTTTTTTTTTTTTGTCAACGCTTCTTTCCGCCTAACGGCTTTCTGATGTCCACCCGAGGCCAGAACTAAACCGCCCGTAAATGCAATTAGCAAAGCGGAGCTCATCATTCACGGTCCTCCTTTGTCCTTCTGTATAACAGGCATGAAATAAGTAGTCTCGGTGTAATAATGTTCCAACTCCAGTACGTTCCTATCGCTCTGAAAATAAGATCGTGACACAGATGGTTCCAACCAAAAATGTTCCTCTATTCCGAACTGAGAGCAAAAATGGCATGGCTAGCACCATGCGAAAAAAAATGACCGTCGATTTGCGCAGTTAGGCCAAATGCGAAGTTGGTACGCTAGCACTGTGTGGCCATTGTGGTTATGATTTGTTATGCATTATGAGTGAATGAAGTGGTATAGCGAGTGTATTCTGTGTGTTTTCATAGCACGCGTGAAGCACAGTAAATACATTTATTAATTTTTATTACAGTTGTTCTATGCATCCACATCAGTCACGCTTGCACTTAAAGGTTACAACAAATGTTTTGGGATCAGTAAAGTAGTTAGAAACACTTGGAGCATTAGAAATCACAGATTCTGTCAAACACTCATCTGTGCAACTTTTCCACTGCGCAGTAACCACATGCATGGGTGTAACCAGGCGCAAATTGCACATGGCGACATGTAGATATACAACGGGCCCGTTTCCCCCAACCCGGTCGGCATGTGGGCCACCTGCCGAAAGGACCAGAAGTACAAACGGCTTTTTCCGTGAATGTGGGCATGAGTGCTAGTGCACTGAAAGTAGCTAGGTTGTTAACTCCGATGGTATGAAACGCTTATGAGCAGGCCGTCTCACAGCCCATGAGAATAAGATAAATGCCAAAAGTGCTTTCGGTGGTGTGATGACGATTATTTGACCATATTTGAAAGGTGCAAGGACCCCTGGTCAAAGAGCGCCATGTTTAATGTGTCTGCATGGCCTGCAGAAGGTAATAATTTCACTGTGGTGCTTGTTACGAATTTTTGCTGGGACGTTAAGGTACGGCGTAGGGTCAGAAATCTTAAATCTAACGAAGGGGAAATTCTTTGTATTAGCCTAATTCTGCAGCCTTTACTTTCACAAGGAGCCACGAAGTTCCACCGCGTGGTGCATACGAGACAAATCTTTCGTAGCCCACGATACGTCGGAGCAATTGTAACTCCATTGAGGGCCATGGGGAAAATTATAAAAGGGTAAGAACGAGTCACAGCAACCAGGCTCAGGTAAACAAAAAAAAACTGTATTTATAGCATAACCTTCCAGGCCTGGAACCTAGCCAAGAAGTCTGCGAAAGTTTCGAAACATCACAATGATAGCCAGATAAAACAGTTGTGTTGAAAAACAAGCGAATTCTCGCGCACAAAGTTGTATGTAGTGTTGTTCCCGTTTGCGCGAACAGTTCATCAGATCGTTTTTTTTTTATTCTCTGTCTTATGTAGGTCCACCGCGACCTAAAGGATACGGTGGCTTAGAGCGACAATTCCACACGCTTCCGGCAGATGCCCTTTATGATCGCACCCTACCGCGACTACGGTGCTCGAGGCGGCCAAACAGCGTATACAACGTGAGGTCGAACGCACTGCAAACTGCGTCGTGCTTCCTTATCGGCGCAAACACAGCGAACCAAGGCTATCATTGTAGCACGCCTCGAATGAGACGTCCGAGCGCCAGTCGCTTGCCTATGCTAATCACCCTTTAGCGCCGACTGCGCGCGTCTAACTCGTTAATGGGCCAGACCAGACGTCAGCCGTAGCACCGGGCCGTTGATATTTTTCTTATCCCCTCCTCAGTTTTGCAGAGAAAAGTGGAAACCGGTCACCGGGCATATTCAAATCAGACGCAAATGCAACGGAGCTAGGCGCTTATAACCATTTCTTTTATAGGCCTCTACGCGGGCGCCCCGAGCCGCCTCCTTCCACGAACTAGTTTCTTTGTTTTGTTCACGCAATGCTATCGCTGCCAGCTAGCTTGCTCGTCGGCTCTGCTTATGGCCGCTATCTTATCACGGCTTATACTATTCAATAACATGGCCTCGTTAGGCTCCCCTTTCCACTTTGCTGGTTGACGATTCGCGACCTCTCTTACACTGTCTCGCCAGTATTGCGCAAGAATTTGGTCGAGGCTGTAGAGAAAGGAACCGGACAAGCAAAAGCTTTTCGCCGCGTATACGTTGGTCAAGCTGGCAAAGAGAAGGTTTTCACTTTCGTTCCCTGCGCGGTTGATCAGCAGTCCGATGACGTCCGGCGATAAATATGAAACTCGCCACAGCAGGCAAATGAGTAAAAAAAAAGAAGATAAGCTACGCCAGATGTCGATCACACGCGCTCGCGTCGTTCTGGGAGGCTGAGCTCAGACTTTTTTTTTTTTTGCCCGTGCGAGCAAAGCAAGGTCGTACGTTCATAAACGGGTGTCTCGCGGAGTTACCTTAGTAGGCGGTTAGTATCGAATCAGGCTGCTGGTGCGCGAATTCATTTTCTTTTTTTATATATACATATTTATCCTTGTAGAGGCGCACGTCGCGGCCAGGACAAGTTTTACCTGTCCAGAGCTAGTCAGCCACTGCTTTGCATTTTCACCTCTAGCATAACCGCTCTGCTTCGTTTGATATTCACGTCTCATCACAAAAGACCTCTACGCCTCTCCTCGCAGTTGTTTATGCACCGTGCTTTCAGTGCAAGGGTAACGGCGTAGCGTGTCTTGACCTTAAGGCCTTGGCACCTCTTTGTGGAATTTTTTCCCCATTTCATTTACCTTCACGGTTGCATTCGCACGACCTTGTCGTTAAACCATTCGCGGAGTTTTAACCTAAACCTGTACCACCAAACAGTGTTTATATTGGGATCTTTGTGTTCCTTTCTTTGTCCATCGTGTACAAATTTTCAGAATCCGGACACCTTCGGTGAGCAGTTGTAACTCCCTTTCGAAGCCCCGCCAGCACAATGCTGTCAGACGTCGCTGAAGGCCACACAGGCGGTGGGCGTGCTCCTTTGCAGCTATTATTATGCATACTTTGCTGCGCGAGCAGGCTCTATAAAAATAGCAAATATTGTTACTAATAGGTCTATTCTTTGCAATGTTTGCATTGGAGTTTTGTTCCGTCACCCTTTTCTTTTTGCACTTCGACTCCCATAGCCGAGGCCATGTAAGAACGCACGTGCAGTGTGCGACTTCACTGTAAAGCAGCGCCAGTAAACGACTTAATATTGAAAATGTATTGGCAAAAGCCGGTCCTACAAAGGACAGCAGTGAAGCGACCATATTCCAATATGTGCCCGATTACTTGTGCTGCTTGGTGGTCTCATTCACTGGCCGAGCATTCGCAGTATCGCCCGCGTCATGCCGGGCGTGTTCCACTATAGTCGGCAACCTTCGAGTATTAAAATGAAAAGAGTAGTTTTGACCCACGTTTTTTCTCTCTCTCTCTCTTTCAATGTCTGGTTACTATTTCTGCAAGAAAACTCGCCGGTAGTTTTATTCGGCATTGCGCACGTATAGCTTGTTGCGAGATAGTTTAAAAATTTGGCCTTTTCTTCACTTGTAGAGCAACGTCGTGTGTTTTTTTTTTCTGCAAAACTAACTTGGTTTGTGTCAGTCATATTTCACCTAAAATTAAATTTCCCAGCCAGACAGACTTCTGTCAAATGTTTTCTTTTGAGTCTTTTGACTTCTAGAGAAGACAGAAAGCACTTTATACCCTGAGTCGTTCATCAGGCTCGCTTTTTTTTTTTGCAGCTTAGTATGTTTCTTGATCCTTAAAAAAAGTTTAAGACATGACAGGCCGCCAGAGAAATGCGAATTTCATTTGTACCGCGCTGCTTAAAGCAGGTGTGCAAGTTCTGAAAGCCGGAGAATGTCACTGTGACATGATCAAACACTCCTTAGATAGTTCTGTCAAAAATGTGCAGTAGTCTACTGACAAGGAGCAGTCGTAGCATAGGCTCAGCGCAAGGAGCTATGCAACGACGTGAGACTGCATGCCTATTTTCCCGCCACGAGCGTTGTCACCTTTCACAGAGCTAAAAAAAAATCGGCTAAAAGCTTTTTCATGTCTTTCCTTGCCTTTGGCGGTGACTTTTCCTGGTGTTTTCGGTTTAAGTTCTACGCAAACTCGGGCGCTCGATGCCGCATGCCAAAAAAAAAAAAAAACCAGCCGCAGCAGAGCCCGTCACATGCGGCCTCAATGAAAACAGAACCGGCGTCGCTGGCCGTCTGCTCACCTCACGGGAGGCATCCCACGCGACGTCGATGATCCGTGCTCTAGTTGTTTCCGCGATCTTCCCGTAGTCGCTACTTCTTCTCGAACGAAAAAAACACAGAGTAGCGGAGTGAAGTGTCTACGCTCGCACCCGCCTCCTTCAGTGAACTCTGTTTCCGCGTGCCGGCAAAAAAAAGAATCACAGTAACAAACACAGGCTGGCGCACACAAGGGGGCTGCCGGATACAGGGGCGGAAGGTACTACGACGAAGAGGAGCACCGCCACGAGAAAGCAAAAAAATTCGGGCGTGTATCCACCAGAGAAGGCGCACGAGCACGGTACTTCCTCGTCGCCTGCACACACGCCGGACGGAGCGGCGCGAAACAACCGCCACGAGCCAAGTCCACTGCTGGACTGAGCGAAGTGAGCAGCGCGCGATCGCACAGCGCCCGACGGTCGGTCGGCGCTCCCGGAGCGAGCGGCGTTTTCGTCGTGACGTCGGGCACCCCCCTCCGTGTCACGTGCTGTGACGTCACGCGGCGGCGGCGGCAACGGGCCGGAGCGAGAGGGGTGCCTCGCTGGCTCTGCAGCTCTACCTTGGGCTTTTCCTTTTGGCGCCTGTTCCGTTTCAAGGTTGGGTCACCGGTCACACTTCCTGCTTGGCTCGGCAGGCGACGAAGGCTTTCTCCTTGCCCCGCGGGTTATTTCGTGCGGCGTTACTCCAGCTCCGTTTCCTGGTCAGCTACACTGTGAACGTTACCTGGGCATGAGCCAGACCGAAGGGAGGTGGAACATATGCTTCGGCGTGAGTTTGTTTTAAAAGCAGGTATGCCCGTAATACCTGCCCCGATTTCTTCTCTGCAAAATCTTATGCACCCAAAAGTCCTGTGGGTGAATTAGGCTGCTGCAGGTGCAGGCTGTGTAGTCTTGTGGTAGGTTCAGGCTGCTCAATCCCCAAAGCCAACATCAAGGCAGATTCCGCGAACTTCAACGCCGTACGCCTGGGATCCCCTGGCCTTATCCACCAACGCGGGACACAACTCTCCATTGCAAACATGAAATAAATTTCCACTATGACGGTATTAGGGAAGCTGTTGTTACCATTCTTGTTCATGACAAATATCTCACCACCCCGAAACTCCGAATTTTCCGGCGCGTCAACTTAAACACGCTCCTCACCCCTTCCCGCCCTTTCCTCTACCGTCTCCGACCCTTCCCTGCATACCCAAAACGCCGAACCCTTTGCTAATCTTGAACATTCCCTGTTAATTCTCATGCCCCGTTGGCATTCAGTGCCCCCCCCCCCCCCTTACCCATACCTCTCCCCCTTAACGCGGTGAGCCTGGCTAGACTAGTTGGCTTTGGTAACCCTGGCGCAGGATATTCTCGACACTAATGCTGTGTCGTAATAAAGCTTTTTCGCTTTCTCTCTCTTAAGTTTGCTTTTCTCTGTCGTCGATATTTTTAATGTGATAGCCTTAGAGGTCGCATGGGGCCAACGTCGTCTGTCTCAAAATTCGCCCATTGGATAGAGGAAAGTGATGTCACAAAACCGGAAGGGGCGTCACTTCTGGTAAAAGCATCAACAGCTGTTAATGTTTTCGTATTGCCAACACGTAATAGATTTAGATGCCCCTGTGAACTTTTGTGCTTATTGCATTTGTCATGACAGACTAAGGTGCTCCAGTGCAGTGCCCGGTAGTCGTTTTTTTCCACTTGTGAGAGCTCCGAATAAACAAAAAAAAGTTGATTGCTGTGTGCCTGTCCCAGTTACTTCCATGTTTTCTCACGCGCTCGTTGTGATTATACGTCACATATACAACGAATACTTCTGCATGCTCGTGAAGCGGCTTCCTGCCGTCAAAGTAACAGTTATTCATGGGCGCGGCAACTGTGCTCGCGGACTGTCATTACGTACACGCAAATTTGTGCTTCAGCAAATGCAGTTGTGTTTGCTCCATAATAAATTTTATGGATATATGATTGCGCATAAACAAGCGATATGCAACTAAATCTACACACGTGAACGCAGTCAGTGAGACTAGTTAGTAGATCATTACAGAATACATTTTGGGAACCACGCGAGAAAACGTGGACAGGGACGTGAACGAAACAAACCGGGGCAAATCTGTGCATAACCCGCCTGTTTTCTTCCGTCTCCGTTCATTCAAATCCGCGTACCGGTCGCTTCAATATAAAAGGGAACAAAGTTCAAGCATTCAGTTAACGAGCACTCCATACAAGCTGCGACAAGCAAGTTGTTTGCGATTTTCTAACTAGTTTTTCACTTGACTTAAAATATCGAAAATTCGTTTTTTAACTTTAGTGGAGAAATAACCAAAAAATCTTACTCATTTCGTGCAAACTGGTAGTTTCCTTAAAATTGGAGGGAACCGTACACTACTTGCAGCGCACAGAGCTCCGCGTTAGTAGTTCTTGATCCTCATCAGACGCATATTACGCCCTAATTATTCACAATTTTAAAGCATATGCTCATAATTGTCACGGTGGCTTTTATTCGCCGACATGCTATCTCCCGAACTCGAATCGTGCCTACAAATTATGCGCGTACAGTAATGGACAAAAGTTTACGAGATGTGGGTTCACGGAAAGGATTTTATTGGAGCGCCATCAGGCAAAACAATAACCAATGAAAAGCGTATAAGCGTATATGGGACAAGCGTGCTCCACACATTGGAATGAATGCCAGTAGACTGGCTAGCAAGAAAATGCAGAAATTAATTCTTTTCCGGGCATCCTCACCCCGCAAACTTTTCTTAATCACTGTTCATATATGAATAATGGAGCTGATTATTAGGAGGGGAGGGAGAGAGAGAGATCTGCTCAAGTTCGTGTGTTGCTTGAATAGCAACTGTCCCGAGCAAAACAAATCGAATAGCACCTTTGATTACCTGAGCAGAGAATATCTCTCGATGAGATGTTGCTAAGAGTCATCGAACTCGTGTTATTGTTTTCCCATTACCGCATCGGACCGAGCGTACAGGCGAGTAATGCCTTTTCCTCCTCCTTCTCAGTCTTTTGCAGCACCGTTGCCCCTCCAACCCAGGTCGTCGCTCTGGCTTCATATCAACTCGGCCTACTAAGGGTCCTTGTATAACCTTGCACCTATCGAACGCATTGACAGACGTGGTCATACAAACCCTTGTTTTTTCTGGGAAGAGAGTATTGTAGCCTGGGAGCAGCCTCTGAGTGATGAGCAAGTTCGTTATGAAGGCGCTAATAACATGCACGTGCGTGTGTGATAAAGATTATGATGATAATTATATTTTAGTTGCGCAAATTGTCAGCTTGGCCAAAAAGTGCCATGGCTCATGTGAGTGTAGGGCAGGGATATGAAGGTGGTGCTTACAAGAAGAATATACAGTATACAGGGACACGATACCGGGCCAAGAACCTGAAAACAATAAAATAGAAAATTGGAAGGTGAAATTTCGTACCCAACAGCTTCACACTTGCGCTCGACTACTGATCCGGAGTTCCCGGGTTCGAACCCGACCGCGGCGGCTGCGTTTTTATGGAGGAAAAGCGCTCAGGCGCCCGTGTGCTGTGCAATGTCAGTGCACGTTAAAGATCCCCAGGTGGTCGAAATTATTCCGGAGCCCACCACTACGGCACCGCCTTCTTCCTTTCTTCTTTCAATCCCTCCCTTATCCCTTCCCTTACGGCGCGGTTCAGGTGTCCAACGATATATGAGACAGGTACTGCGCCATTTCCTTTCCCCCAAAACCATTTATTATTATTATCCCACTATTAATTGCTAATTCATTACATCATTATTCAGTTCTACAATGTACTGTGAATCCTTTACAGTAAAGACATATTTTCATAATATCCAGAAGTCTCCGACAAGTACACACATTGCGCACGAACAGTGTAGAACACGTAAAGTTTTAGTCAAAAGTTTAGAGCCCAAGAGGTTATCTTCTGTGCTGCGTTGCGTTTCTCGTTAAGCATCGCCAAAATTAAAAGCCTCTCGAAGGCAGAAGGAACTCTCGTCCTCACCCTTGCGAAAGTTAGGACTTTCACGGATGCAACAAGAGCCCCATTACAGTGATGCTCGATTGGGGGAATTTTTTCCTTTCCAGTGATTTTGAGGAGAAAATTTTGGAGCAAAGGTAATTTGTATGGAGTTTCAGGGAATCTTCAGAAGCGAAATTCGGATCTCACTTTCTACATGTTGGCAAAGTTTTGAGGCAGCTGCATGGGGGGAAAAGTGCCTGAAACAGAGCTTTTGGGGTCTAATCGAGGGAATTTTCGGTAACGGCGTGAAACATCACTGCACCTTTACGTGGCTTAGAAGCGAAGCACTCGCCGAGTCTAGTTTTGATAAATGATGTACTACATATTGGCGCGTACCGTGCATGGACACCTCTGGGCAACAGTCTTCAGCCACCCCGGCTTGCTTGCCTTCGATCAGTTTGTTCAGTCGAAGGAAGTTGCTGGAGACACCCCTCAAGTTTGAAAAGTCTGGTTAAATGAAGGCGAGAGCCTTGTTCACCTTCCGGGGATTGAAAACTCCACGTGTGCCGTAACTTCGAACCATACGGCATGAGAATGAGCCCTATGGCTGCCAAACTTTGGCTAAGACTGCACATAACATATTTCTATTTTTCTACAACGACTCAAGCTTGCAGCTAGTGCCGCTATTTTTCTCGTTAGGGGCTAGAGCGCCGAAAACAATTTCGTGCTGTTGTGCGCAGAAAGCGTTCACAAATGTTCTCAGCTTGTGCCAGTACTGATCGACTGCGTCAAATCAGTGTCTCAATGCGCCAGGCCAAGCCTTGGAGTGGTACCAAATTCAAGGCATACGAATCGAATATGTCATGTGGGGATGAAATATAGACACATGGATCAAATATGGACGTAATGGCCAATTATGAACATACTGATCACATATGTAAAACAAGCGCAAAAGCGATTGCTTTGCATCAACCCTGACCCGCCGCAGTGGCTCAGTGGTTAGGACGCTCGGCTACTGATCGGGAGTTTCCGGGTTCGAACCCGACCGCGGCGGCTGCGTTTCTATGGAGGCAAAACGCTAAGGCGCCCGTGTGCTGTGCGATGTCAGTGCACGTTAAAGATCCCCAGGTGGTCGACATTATTCCGGAGCCCACCACTACGGCCCCTCTTTCTTCCTTTTTTCTTTCACTCTCTCCTTTATCCCTTCCCTTACGGCGCGGTTCAGGTGTCCGCCGATATATGAGACAGATACTGCGCCAATTCTTTTCCTCAAAAACCAATTATTATTATTATTATTATTATTATTATTATTATTATTATTATTATTATTATTATTATTATTATTATTATTATTATTATTATTATTATTATTGCATCAACACTGACAAATGCGTCGTTCCCTGCTGGCAACCGATCTCTCTCGACGCTCTTCGAAAGTCGAGGGTGATAGACTTCGCTGTCAGCACAGTTACGTAAGAAGCAGAGTGAAGTTCTGGAACTGCTGCGCTCGAAGGCTATGTCACTAACCTCTTATGCGCGGTACTTTATCCATACGACAAAAGAGTTGGGTGGAAGCGGCGGACGACGAAGATTAATATTGAAGCGAAGGCATCTATATGGAGGCGGGCATACGCTTGGTCACTGGCCCCAGGACACAGGCCAGACAATCACACGATGGCTACTTCACAGTGTCAACAGATATATTTGGTGTAAGGAAACCCACGCAAGGGCTCTGACCTTCCATAGCATGCCCTTCTTCTTGACAACGTATTGTGCGCAGAATGTGAAAGAATGTGATAAAGGGCCACACAACAAGGGACAACGGGACAGTTGTTTACGAGGCTATGAGCGAAGCTGATATAATATGACAGAGCGCTCATGATAACTCATATTCAGGATGTCCCAGTGCAGCAGCTGATTACGCTGTGGACCTCGACTATCACGTATTCGTGGGCAGAGCAGAAGCCTCTCGCGTAAAATAACAAAACCCTCATACGCGTATACTGGCAACGTTGGCTCTGCACTTAAAGCCCCCAAAAGGTAGCGAATGTCTGCGCATTGCGTTTAGCCAGTAAGTTGAGAGGTGGGACTTGAGCCGTTTTCCTGTTTTAGCGCGGTATTACTACTAGGCGCATTTTCCGTACGCATCTGAAACCTGCTTTGTGGCTTGTGGCCCATCGGCCCACTGGGTTGACGGCCACACCTAACAGGCCTTCACCTGGGTGAAGGCGTGGGGGAAGGGTACACCTGGGTGAAGGTCTTCAAGGTAAATGCCTTCAAGGTAAAGGGTTTTAGATCAAAGGCCTCTGTGGTAAAGACCTTTAGGTTCAAAGGCTTTACGATAAAGGCATCTCGGGCAAAGGCCTTCCTCGTAAATGCCTTCAGGATAAATGCCTTTAGGTAGAAGGCCTATAGGCCAAATGCCATTATGGTAAAAGCATTTAGGTCAAATGCCTTTAACACGTAAGGACCTCGAGTGCCCACAGTAAATAGTGCTACTGCAAACATGCTGCGCTTTGCTATGCAAAACCGTCAGCTATTAGTTTAGAATTATTAGCGAGACCCTGTGTCGCTGTTAACCGGTCGTTAAACTGGATACCTGCGAGACAACACGGCGGTAGAAGGTAATATATCTGGGAACGCAGAACGCACTTACTGCTGCCGGGCGTTTTGATTCACACTGTTTACACGACACGTACACAATAATTTATGATTGCGCTTACATTTCTTGTTGTGTAAATAGTTTGTGTATATTACCTTTCTTATCTTCTCTTCCTGTCCCCTCACCTCCTTCATTTCATTTCTCCATTCTGCCTGCTATCCTTTACTCCTACTGCCCCAGCTCGGGTCGATGGCAGATGCCGGGGCTAGCAAAAATCTATTCTAAGAATCTTTTCCTTCCTTTATATTATTATTTTAATAAAACCACTTACTACAACTACTACAAAGACCTGTGATAGCGGGTTCGCGGGGCACTTCTCCGCTTACACTGACGGGAGCTATTGGACTGTTTGTTCAGCGATTGCCGCATGAGTGGCGTCTTGCTGAAATAGTTCCATTGCTTAAAAAGCAAGGGGAGGGCTTAACTTTAGACAATATACGCCCTATTTCGTTAACATCGAACCTTGTGAAATTGGTGGAAAGGGTCCTTCTCAGCCGTGTCATGTCATTCATTTCAGAAAATGCTGTATTGAATCCATGCCAAATTGGTTTCAGGCCGGGTTGTTCAATTTGGTGTGCTCATACTGACCTTGAGAATCGTATTAAATTAGCTCGCAATAGAAAAAAGTTTGCTGCGCTTGTCACCTTGGATGTCAGTAAAGCATACGACAGCGTGGAGCACTCGACTCTATTACTAAGATTACAGGAACTCAACTTCCCAAGCTATTTTGTAGCCTAAATATCTGTTTTTTTGGAAAATAGAGAATTTACTGCTCCCAAAATGGTGTTTCCACAAGGAGATTTCCACAGACGAGAGGTGTTCCGCAAGGATCAGTTCTCTCACCTGTTCTTTTTAACATTTTTCTAAGCTCAATTTCATGCATTCAAAATGTGAAAACTTATGTGTACGCCGACGATATTGCATTTTTTGCATCAGCAAGTGACATTCGCATTCTTTATCAAACCCTACAAAATTACCTCAATGTTCTTGACAACTGGCTATGAAGAATTCATCTGTCCCTTAATGTGAAGAAATGCGCATTGTTAGTATTTCCAGTTTCTGTTCCAGTAAATATCTGCCTGGTCTATAGAAATAACATAATACCTCAAGTTCAGACGGTGAAGTATCTCGGTGTAATATACGACCCTACTCTCTCCTGGCGGCCCCACATTGAGCAAGTTTCTGCAAAAGGAGTTCGGGCCATTGGCATCCTGCGCAGTCTTTGTAGTGCTAGGTCAGGCATGAGAAGGCATACGCTTCTGATGATTTATAAAATGTACGTCCGCCCAATTTAGGAGTTTGGGTGTGTTTTATTCTCAGGAGCTCCTGCCTATAAACTTCGCCCTCTTGTGCTTTTGGAGCGTGAGGCGTTGCGCCTTTGTCTGGGGCTTCCAAAATATGTCGCCAATGCTGTTCTGCACCTTGAGGCGCGAATGCCTTCGTTATCAGCT
The DNA here is from genome assembly GCF_052857255.1 of Amblyomma americanum. Classification (NCBI taxonomy): domain Eukaryota; kingdom Metazoa; phylum Arthropoda; class Arachnida; order Ixodida; family Ixodidae; genus Amblyomma; species Amblyomma americanum. Next base: position 51,202,851 of record NC_135503.1, on the reverse strand, counting down.
AGGTTTCGCCTTTTAACAGTTCAAACATTTTTAAAATTGTGCGACTCACCTCTTCACGCTTCCAGTATAATATTTCTTAGTCAACCTTCCGCCTTTTTTAGTGCTGCCTGGTCTCGATTTCATACCCCGCAGATATGTTACGTGCAGTCCCTCCTTGATCGCATAAATATTCATTTCACAGATGTCCGCCAAATATTTAACAACTCCTCATCTGTCCAGATTGAATTCGATAATATTTTCCCATCGAATGCAAAGCTGCAGCCCTTCCCACTTCTTCAGGGTCTATTGCAGGACCACCTAAGGTCCTTTCCCTCTCATGTTCTTATTGCTACTGATGCCTCGCAGGATCGCGAAAAGGCAGGTGTGGGAATTTTTTCGCCTTCACTGGATTGGTCTTTTTCTCTCCGTCTTCCTGACTACACTCCAATTTTTCTGGCTGAATTATTAGCAGTAATCTTAGCCTTACGAAAATTAGAATCTACAGTTTCCAAGGTCGTGGTTATGACAGACTCTCTGTCCATTTGCTCTTCCTTATCCTCACCCACTGACTCTCGGCCGTTACGCCTCTTTAAGTTCCTGATTCCGCTCCATCTAAATTCGGTAAGGTTGCTTTGGGTACCCGGTCACATGGGCTTTCACTTAAATGAGGTTGCAGATTCCTTAGCAAGAGCCTCTCTCAGCGGCCCAATTGTTGCTGTCCTGCCATCATGTGCATATACAGCTGCGGTGAGGTTTCGCCGCTACACAATATTTCAGGAATTTGCTGCCTCGGCTCTTACATCATCTCCCGAATATCAGCATCTTCTGCATCCTTGGAGTAGCAAAGACTGGCGCTCACGCAGACTAGAGGTCTCTTTCACGCGCTTGCGTTGCCGGGTTCCCCTTCTAAATTTCTACCTTCACAGATCTGGCCTGGCAGCTTCCCCACTGTGCCCTTTTTGTGCCGAACCTGAGACAATAGATCACTTCCTGCTGTTCTGCCGCCGCTTTTCTCATTTGAGGAAGCGTCTTTTGCAAATTCCATTTCATCAACTGGGCTTGCCTGTGTCTTCCGCGGTTGTTCTTTCCATTGGCGCTTCTTTGCTTGAACGAAGCGACAGGAGTGTGCGCTCTGCTGTGCAAAATTTTCTTCAAGAAACGCAGCGACTCCCATTCTAATTTCTTTTTCCCGCCCTCAATCAGTACGACATTGTAACATTACAGGCATTGTGTACTATTATGCACATTAAGCAATTGTCCCGTCTTTGATCTCCAAGTTAACTGGACCCCTTTCCTTCCCTTTTCCAATCTCTTAGGCTACATACTATTACCACTCCTTTTCCCGTCAAAACTTTCCTGTATCCAGCAATTAACCGCCTGTGTCTTGGCCACTCCCCCGTAGTGGGTATGTGCCAGCAACGTCTGAGGCCTTCCTTCCTTCCTTCCTTCCGCGACCCATCGGTGTGCTGTAACTGATAACGGTGAGTCGTCTGCTACAACGATGCGAAACGGTGCCGAAGTTCCTTCAGTGACCCTTCTTTTGGACCGGGTTGTTAGTCCTCATTCTTTTTTTCTCTCTCTTTCTTTTTCTCCTCTCATATCTCTTAGCCACCCACTCTACCTTGTAAGCCACGCATAGGCCCGGGTCTATTGAAAATGATCTTCTGTGCGTGAACAACAATTTAGGATGACGTTTTCGACCTGTAGAAGAAGGAAAAGGTTAAAACTTTCTGAGCTCTTCAAGGCGTTATAAGAGGCCATATACGTCCACAACCTTTGTCCCGTAATTTTTAGTCCAGGTGTACTTATAGATCGCAGCTCTAGGTCTGATAAAGCAACAAGAACCACCTCGCCCGCACCACTGCTGTATCGCGCGGGTGGTGTCGTTACACAGCTTGTTTTATGTTTGCCCACCGCGGTGGTGTGGCTTTGGCCTTCGCCTGCTGAGCTAGAATCCCTGCCACGGCGACCGCGTTTCGGTGAAGCAGAAATGCTTGTGTGCTGTGTCAGTGCACGTTAAAATACCTAAGTGGTTGAAGTCAGTTCGCAGCAGCGGTGGCTCAGTGGTTAGGGGTCTCGGCTACTGAGCCGGAGTACTCAGGTTCGAACTCGCCCGCGGTGGCCGCGATTCGATGGAGGCGAAACGCTAAGACGCCCGTGTGCTCTGCGATGTCAGTGCACGTTAATGGTAGTTGTTTATTTAATGATAATTGTTTTCTTGGGGGAAAAGAAATGACGCAGTATCTGTATCATATAACGTTGGACACCTGAACCGCGCCGTAAGGAAGGGGATAAAGGAGGGTGTGAAAGAAGAAGGGAAGAAAGAGGTGCCGTAGTGGAGGGCTCCGGAATAATTTCGACCGCCTGGGGATCTTTAACGTGCACTGACATCGCGCAGCACATGAGCGCCTTAGCGTTTTGCCTCCATAAAAACGCAGGAACCCGACCGCGGCGGCTGCGTTTTTATGGAGGAAAAACGCTAAGGCGCCCGTGTGGTGTGCGATATCAGTGCACGCTAAAGATCCCCAGGTGGTCGAAATTATTGCGGAGCTCTCCACTACGGCACCTCTTTCTTCCTTTGTTCTCTTAGTGCCTCCTTTATCTGTCCGACTTAACCTTACGGCCGCGGTCCGCAGTGTCGCTATCCACGGCAGGTGTCGCATCGATCACACAGTTCCGCTGAACGCATCAACGTTCATCGGCGTGATAAAGGAGGGGCTGACAGAAGAAAGGACGAAAGAAGGAAGGAGCCGTCCACACGGCACCATTTACGGCGTAAGCCTTACTTGCCTCATGAGTATGCAGGAAGTGTCGTTTCTCAGAGTGTCTGCCTCACCTATCAAATGACGGCGTCAAAATTAAAATAAATTAAATTAGAAATAAAACAGAATTAAAAGCAAGAACATTAAAAATGAAGGAAATTAAATAGAATGAAACAATAACAATAAAAATAATAAATAAAACTAGAAAATAAAAATAAAAATCACAATATACCAAAATCAGAGAAAATAAACATAACAACCAAAAAAGTTTTTAAAAAAAGTACAACGCGTACTGCCGTCATGGGAAAAAACCCGCGTTCTAAAACGTTGCATGATTTCGCATTACTGCACATAAGCAGACTTAAGTGCCCTCAGAAATTTTTCTCTTCTTTCATTCCCACCTTCCTTCCCTTATACGCCGCGGTTCGAGTGTCCAACCTGATTTGAGAAATTACTGCGTCATATCCTTTCCTAAAACCTAAAAAACCAAAGCAAAATTTTGCCACCAACAACAAGAAAAAAAGAAGAAAAGGACGTCGGTATATCTAAAGCGCACGTGCAGCGCGCTGCATTCCGAACGCGGCGGGCGGTGCATCAGAATCCTCAGCACCGGCGGCGGAGACAGCGGTGCCCGTACCTAGAGTCCAAGGACTCTCTCTATACCCGCACCGAATGCGGACAGACCGATCGAAAGCAGGAGCAGCTGAGACTTTCGAGGGAGCACTTCTTCCGGGCTCGTACTCTGGTGCGCACAGAAGACGCGGCGCCATGCTGAGGCGTGCAGGGGAGACGGTCGACATCGCCATGGCTGCAGACGACGGGGCGAGCACATCGAACAGCAGCAGCACAGCGAGCTCCTCGGACCCTGAGCCGGGTCCAGACGGCAGCAGCCGGCGGCGGGCGCTTTGTACGACCGCAGCGGCGTCCTGGTCTACAGCGGCTGAATCTGCGCGAGGTGATGCAACTCGACGAGATGCGCCGAGATGCACAGAACGCGGCCCGCCCAGGAGACGCCCAAGCTGCTGCTTGTGCGTGCTGCTTCATCACGGGACCAGGAGCCGCCACAGCTGGTTCAGGCCGCACATGTAAGTCGTGAGCCTTCCAGGGATCATCTTATTTCAGTTGAACATACCATCATCCCACGGCTCCGCCTTTGGGACGCGCCTCGGTTCCGCCATTAGAATGGACGCCAGGAACGGCCGTCTTGCCGTTTCGGCCTAACCTTCTTCCACAAACGCCCTGCCGTCTCGGCCTGGCCTTCCTTCACAAAGTACGTAGTACCCCTTCACAGGTATAGCCGATGCTCTCCTGCCTCATAGAGGTTGCTTGAGTTTATCGCAATGTGCGTGGCAGCGATGTGTGGTAGCCCTTTCGAATCCACCGAAGGAGATGGCGGAGCGCAGTTCGAACATAAATGGATTGTCGAACACTGTTTTCAGAAATTCGCTGCATACATTCCATGTCGAAGGCGACTGCTACATGAATATCCAACGGCAAATATATAAGTTTCGAAAGCACTTCTGGGCGCACTCCCCGAGTTTCAGCGTTGTGTGTCTGTGTGTGAAGCCTCTTCAGTAGCAAGTGTAACTGGCTCACTTCACTGGGTCAGTGGACACCTCAGTCGCGTTTCAAGGTATACATGCTGGTGTTCAACAGCAAAAAAAAAAAAACTCAGTGGTGTAGATCGGCGCGGCTCAACGCATGCCCGGCTCCGTGTTCATCTCCTGCGTTTGTTGCTCGTGTCGAGAACGCGTAGCAACGTGCTCCTCGAACGCTCGAGCCACAAGCGCCGGCACATTCAAAGTAGAATCATGACTTGCAAAAAACTGCTTAGCAATGCTACACCGCCCCGCCATTTTTTTTTCAGTAACTGGCGGTATGCATTAGGAGTTTACCCGCCGCGGTGGCTCAGATGTACCGTGCTCAGAGGTTAATGCGCTCGCATACTGGACCGGAGTACCAGGGTTCGACCCCGACTGCGGCGGCCGCGTTTCGATGGAGGCGAAACGCTATATGACCCCCGCGTGCTGTCCGATGTCACGCACGTTAAAGATCCCCAGGTGGTCGAATTATTCTGGAAACCTCCACTACGGCACCTCTTTGTTCTCTTTGTCCCTCCTCTATCCTTTCCCTGGCGCGGTTCGAGTGTCATGTGAGACATTTACTGCGCCATTTCCTTTCCCCCAAAAATGTTGAAGGCGACTGCTTCATGAATAACCGGCAGCAATTTTTTTTCGAATGCGCATTGTAGAAACAGTTAACGGAGCTAATCGAAACATCGCACTGCTCCTTCTCTCACGATTCCTATAGCATGCACGGAAGGCAGTAAAAACTTCTACAATGTCCCTTCCACACACACATTATTCAACATCATCGGTGAAGTAATCATGTCCTTTGTTTTTCGCCTTTTATTTTATTTATCTCGCTCGAAAGCTACTCGCAGTGATGGTGTCTGTGACTGCCAACGCTGTGTGTCTCGCTTCATCCGTTCGTTATTTTCTAATCTGCTTCGCTGTAGTTGCTGCGTGACTTTTACATGTGACACCAGAATGTATCTGACTGGTGCAGACGGGCAATTTGGGGCTACTTGGGATGGTTGGTGGCTTTGTTCATTGATTAAGGAGAGGCAAAGCTGCGCAACGAACAAGGACCACAGTAAGAAAGACTACACTCGCGCTGACGTTTTCACCTTTTGGTTGTAGATTGCTGTCTGTGCCAGCACATAGCCGCCCTCCTTGTCCAACAAGGTCACCTTTACATAAGCGTCTCGGAGGCAGACGAGCACTCTTTCAGTAAGAACATACAGTCTGCGATCTCTCGTATGTGGCAGGGCGACGGGGTGGGTGAAAAACTATAGTCGCAAAGAGATTCTTCCGGCGAAGTTGGGGCCCTCAGCCCATGGCAACGGTGGCCTTTGCCGCCTTGCGAGCTCTGTGGATCAGCTTGGGCTGTAATTCAGGCTTTGAGCAGGGCAGTGCATCCTCCCACTGCTGTGGTGTGTGTGTGTTGTTTATTGGCTCTGCCTGTGTTTATTGTCAGGCCCATGTAACTTGCTAAAGCATTCACTGCATAGCGGCCATTTCTTCTCATATGTTGTCGGATATGTTTTCTAGAATACATACTCAGATTGGGGTATGTATTAGTCTGCAGTTGTATCCATGGCGAACGACTGCTCTCTGCTAAGAACTTTGTGCGGAGCGGGGGTAGGTCCTCCTGTGAGGGCTCTTTGGTGTTCTAAGATGGCTCCATATCTTCCGAGTTTGTGTCATAACAAAAAGCGTCATAATCTGCCGTAGCGGCCACACCTGATTGGTCGAAACGCCGGAAGCGGATGTCGGTTCGGTTGAGACTATGAGCGCCGGCAGGATGTCACTTCGTTGCGGTTGCCGCAGCGCATGGTAAGCTATGTGCTTGACGTCACTGGTCCGGTTTCTTCGACTCTCTTTCGCTGCATCCGAAACACCACATCCACTTCCGGCGTTTCGCCCAATCAGGTGCGGCCGGTGCGCCAGATTATGACGCTTCTTTATTATGACACAAACTCGGAACACGGACCTAGTTCCTTGTCCTTGTGCGCCTCCCGGTTGGCGTATACTCGGTCGTTGGCGTCGGCACGTTGTTCCCTTACCTTAAAGTGACAGTCTTCATGGCCTGGTTTCCTTTCACGTTATGAAGCATCTCGTAAAGGTGATTTTTCTCGCCTTGAGTATGCGGATGCACACGGTGGATATGCGTCCACTGCTGCACCTTCTGCACGCTTCTTTGTGAGTCCATAATACTTGTGTAGTGTTTGGACATCTTCCAAAATGCACCCGTTTCTCCCTTGCGCTTCTGCTCTGGAGGCTTTCGTGCAAAATAAAGTTCAGCTGAGGCTTAGCTAAAGCGTTAAGCCTGGATGTCTCGAAGCGAAAAGCTTCGTGGCGATGCTCGTTGTTCAGCTTAAGGTTTCATACATAGGGTTACAATTTGCGTATACCTTTCTAGCTTTTCCAAAACATATTGTTTTAGGTAAGCCTGTGAGTATAACTAGCTACTGGATCAGTGGACACCTCAATCGTGCTCTGAATAGGCGGTGGCGTCTGCCTGCAGATTGAGGCATGCAGGTATGCGCCTTTCCTTTTTCTCAAAACCAGCGGAAGGTTCAGACTTCGTTGATTTTGAGGAAGGGAAAGGCCCATAACGGTCTCCCAGGGTAAGTGTACACCTCAATCGCGCTCTGAGGTACGTGGCGATGGTGTACACCTACAAAAAACCGTGTTGCACAATATTTAGTGCTTAGCAATGCTAATCCGCCGGCCATCTTTTTTTTCCTTCGGAAGGTTCACGAAGGTGCCTCGACAGAATTCCGCCACTTGAAAAGCAGGCCGAAACGCTTACCGAAACACGCATTAGTGCCACCTTCACTCTGAACGCGAGTACGCCTTATGAGCCTAAAAAAAAGAGTAAGCTGTCTTCAAGCGTACTCCCTTTACAAATGGAATGCGCTAGAGGACAGCTTACTCTTTTTTACTCCTTTCTGTTTAGAGTGTAGGGGGGGGGGGGGGGGGGGCGCACGTGCGCAAGCCAAGAAGAGGTCTGGCTTTAGGAGACGAACTTGTCTACAGGCTTCCGCTCTAAGGATGCTCAAAGCTTCAGTCCAGAGGTGTGTGAAGACACGTGAAGGAGTATGAAGTCAGCTCATGTGCTGTCCTCCTTTCTGTCGTCCCTGTTTGTTGCGCTCCCTTGCCTCTTGTTAACCAAGGTATCTGACGAATAGCAGCTTCGAAACGCATACAGGTCGAAAAAGGGAGCGAGTTTTATGAGCGTGACTGTGCGTTATATGATGCGTGTGAAGGTCTGATTTTACAGCTCTGATTACTTATACGAATGCGCCTTGCGAACAACCCATGCCACAGAAGAGACAAATGCATAACGGCCGATGCTGTCTCCCTCATCCGGCCCTATAAGGCTGGCGCAGCAACTGCAATGTGGGATCCATTTCTGGAAAGTGTTAAATGAACTCCTCCGGTGAAGCTCCTGTGCGTGGTTTCGATACTTACCAGAACCGACCGAGTTTTGAAGTGTGAATAATACAATCGCTGCTCATCCCTACATTTTGTAGTTAGATATTCATACACTAAAAAAGTTCACATCATCGTAACTGGCGCCAACCTGTGACCATACCGTGTTCCATAGCATGTGTGTAGCCTTTTTTTGGCTAAAGCATGCATTAATATATATTATCGTCTTTACTCATATGTGGAAGCAAACAAACTTGCTCTTTTTTTTTACATGCGCAGGAACACGCCTCAGGCCTTCGCAGGCCAGCTGCCAGCAGAGTCCTTGGATAAAGGCTCTTTTTGCCTCCTGACCATCCTCAGTGCCACACTCGCCAATTTAATCGTGCCTGTTTAAGCGTGGTGCACTGGATCCAAGTGCAGCACCGGGACCGAGTCAGTCCTCGATGGTCCCGCGTGGACCAGGCGAGCCTGCGGTCATATTTTCTGGCTGTTACAGAAGGACATGCCAGAAATACACGGCAACAATTGAATCGTCTATCAAACAATATTAAAGCCTATGTACGAAATGCTGTGCCGATTTGTGTGAGATGGCTGGAAACAACACCACCAACCATGTTAGTTATCAACCTTGTCGAAGACGCCGTGTTCGACCATACTCCGATTGCCATCGAGTGGGTAGCCTGGAAACGCGGTGGCCACATTACAGTCGCGTCCACAGCCAGCGCTAAAAACAAAGCGTAGCCGCCTTGGTTGCATGAGGCATAAAACTCTGAGAAAGCAGCCTTGCTAGCCTCGAGTGGTTTATGGCTCAACACTACTTGCCATGGCTTAAGACGTCTCGCAAGTGCCTGCTGGGTATTTTGCTTGGCCTATCCGGAAACTACCACCTGTTGTGACAGATTAGATCGGTCACGTTATTGCCTAATAAGTGGAACTGAATCTTTATACGTGGTTTTAATGTCAGAAATAAAGTAAGAATTGTAAGAATGTTCCCAGGTTTCCTCCTAGCATACTTAGAAAGCATAAATCCCGGTATTTAAGCGTGGGGAAGAAAATTTATTAACTTTTTTGGCTGATGTCCAAAAACAAAACTCTAAACATGACATCAATACTAAATATGTTCGAAATATTTCTAGCACATAGTTTTTTTTGCTAAAGGACGCACTGCAATTCAGGCAATGAATAGGCTGGCCATCGCAGTGCTTGGTCACGCAATGGCAAATCCCGAACAAAAGAGTTTGCCGATGTCATTCCGAAACTTTACTGACTCCGACTCCCGGCATCTCCGCCGGCCGCTGGGTACTATAACTCAACCAGTATTTCATCTGGGCAAAGAGATTCTCCACCGAAACCTTGGTACAAGTCGAGAACCCAGACTTGTTTGGGGATCTAGTGTACCTCCTGGGACTGAACACGAAGATGCGGGAGGCTGTGATGCTTAGCCTGGGTACATGGTAACCCGGCTAGGATGGATGGCTGACCGACCAGTCTCCAATGGCACGCGAGCTAATGGGGCGTCCTTCGTCAGTATGCACTCGCCGCTGCCTAGTGCAAGTAGACAACAGCATAGGGGTTGGTTGCTTGGCACGGCCTGTTTTCTGGAAGTCGTAGAGCTAAAGCCATCGTTAAATATGTGCGGGGCTCCCTCATTGATGATGTGATGCGCCACAGGGCAAGTGGTGCCGCTGCTCGAGCAGCTTTACAACTGAAGCTTTTTGCCAACTCCGCCTTGTGCCTCAGTATGTTTATTGAACAATAAAAGTGCCTTTTCACATCGACATATTGTGATTCAAGCGCATAAGCAATAATTAATATTCATTTAAAAGAACGATAAATAAACAAATATAAACATTTAGCAAAGATAACATAGCAAAATAGCACTACAGCAATTACGTTGGAAAGGAACAAAAACGAAAATTGGTTTTTGATGAAATGAAATTGGAGATTGGTTTTTGGGGAAACGAAATGGTGCAATATCTGTCTCGCATATCTCGGCGGACACCTGAACTGCGCCGTAAGGGAAGGCATAAAGGAGGGAGTGAAAGAAAAAAGGAAGGAAAAGGTACCGTAGTGGAGGGCTCCGGATTAATTTAGACCATCTGGGGATCTTTAACGCGCACTGACATCGCACAGCACATGAGGGCCTTAGCGTTTCGCCTGCATCGAAACGCAGCCGCCGCGGTCGGATTCGAACCCGGGAACTCCGGATCAGTAGCCGAGCGCCCTAACCACTGAGCCATCGCGGCGGGTTTAGGAAAGGAAATGGTGCAGTAATTGTCTCATATATGTTGGTGGACACCGGAATTTGCGCCCTAATTAAGGGAAGGGAAGAAGGTGGGAGTGAAAGAATAAATAAAGAGGAGCAGAAGTGGAGGCTTCCGGAATAATTTCGACCGTCCGGGCAGCTTTAACGTGCACTGAAATCGCACAGCACACGAGCGTCTTTGTGTGTTTCGCCTCCATCGAAACGCGGCCGCCGAGGTCGGGATGGAACCCGGGTACTATCGGCTCTCATTGTTTTTCCGCTTGAGCGAAGGGATGTAGATGCAGAGGCAGGGGCAATGAGGGGCAGATGCAACTTCATCAAGGGCTTAGTAATAATAATATTATAATAATAATTGGTTTTCGTAGAAAGGAAATGGCGCAGTATCTGTCTCATATATCGTTGGACACATGAACCGCGCCGTAAGGGAAGGGATAAAGGAGGGAGTGAAAGAAGAAAGAGGTGACGTAGTGGAGGGCTCCGGAATAATTTCATCCCCGGATCGTCGAAATGATTCCGGAGCGCTCCACTACGGCACTTCATTCTTTCTTTGTACTCTTAATTTCCCCTTTATTCCTTCCCTTACGGCGTGGTTCAGGCGTCCGCCGATACGTGAGACAGATACTGCGCCATTTCGTTTCTCGAAAAACCAATTTCCAATTTCAATTCTGAGCCCTCCACTACGACTCTCCCATAAATCCGACATTCTGCTGTAACTCTTACATGTGAACTATAGAATTATCCAGACATATCCGATGGCAGGAAGAAAACTTCCGCACCTGACTTTGGCAATTAATTTGACTCCGGCACATCCCATAAGATATGTCAAGAGGAATGTAGCGGACCAGTCTTGAATTTGATCGTAATTAAGCTATCTTTACCGACCTTGACAATGGGTCTGTTGTACTCTTCTTAATCTCCCTTGAGGGCAGCAGTTCGCATTATGGGTTATTCCAGTAATACGGTAGGGCTAGTTGGCTAATTCTCAGAATTGTTTTTAGCCCACACAAAGACGCATGTTTTTCGTAGATATTGTCGACATTGTTACGTGGCGGCCAGTCGAAGAAAGAGACGCGATGGTCGATGGAAATTAGATGATTTATTGGCCGCTGTCCCAGCGCAAGCGCTCTTGCCCGCGCCACTGCACAGTTCGTCGTCTTCTTCGTCACACTACCCGGGGCCACCGAGCGATCGTCCCGATCGGTGACAAAGAGACGCGCGAAGTGGTACGGGCTTAAGATAATGGTTGGACAGGAACGAGAAAGGAGTGAGATGCTGGCCACCACGATGAATGAGATGGCTGAATGATTCCTGGTCCACGAAGTTTCCGGGCCGCAGGTCGCCAGTAGCCGACGCTGGAGGCTCCAGGACGCGCCGAACGGCTTGGGCAGGTGAACGGTGTCTTAAGATGTAAGTGGCGTCTCGGGTCAGGGGGGTCGTTAGGTCAGGTCCTTTCGTCGGGTTCAGTTTTGCATGTTGAGTGGTCTGGGCGGGGGACGCGACGGGGGGAACAACGGTGAGATCGGTTCGGTTCTGAAAGGCTGGGGCACGGCCGAGCGACACAGGCCAAGAACTCACGGCCGACGACCACAGCAGACGCAGGACGCCGAAACTCCCCGGACCAGGATGTCGATGATAGCCCGCACCTCCACCAAATGTTACGTGGCGGCCAGCCGAAGAAAGAGACGCGATGGTCGACGGAAATGAGATGATTTAATGGCCGCTGGTCTAGCGCGAGCGCTCCTGCCCGTGCCACTGCACAGTTCGGCGCCTTCTTCGTCCCAATATCTAATTCTATACCACAGACCGAGTTGTTGGCGGCTCTTATGTTATGCATTGAAATGAACGGACCGGTGCCTTTCCAAAACAGTGCCGGTATGTCTGCTGACAACTGCATAGCAATCTTGAGAGTTTCATTTCTGTTCTACCACTGTTTCTTTTATAGGTCACGAATCTGTACAATAGAATGGAATCTGTACCAGGTCGTGCGTGGCTCCTGTACGGTGCGACATTTTTCACGGGAGGGCGGTTGATAGAACATTATCTGAGGCGCTTGAAGCAGGTATATAGCGCGATAAAGGTATTTTTTGATATGTAGATGATTTTTTTCATTATTTTGAAGAAAACATTCACCACCGACCTATCCGCAAATTGTGGAAGATGTCCTTATTATCTTCGGGCAACTTGTCATTCGATTAGAATTTAGTTTAGAGCTCGCCAAGAACAACTCTTTGCAATTTTCAGACTTGCAAATAACCCTTAGGGACTAATGCTTTTGCTTTAAGCACCACACGCGTGCAACAAAGAATTGTTGCCGTTTTATTCCAAACACTCAAAAATGCCGAAAAATGCATGCTATTGCTTTGGTGTGCCTTGAGTCAGCGTAAAGAAAGTTCTTTTCCCACTGGGCGCAGGAAAGATTTGACAGCCAGGTCACGAATTTAAAACAATCTTTCCCTTGATATTGGTAAGTTCGGTTGCCGAAGGCTTGCTGAAGTAGATAAAACCAGACGGAAAAAGGAACCACTCGATAGTCGCAATACATCAAAAGCAAGGAAAACCAGCAGTCATACCCTATCAAAAAAAAGTTACACATAACCCCAAGCGCGTGACCAGCAGGTTCAAGGTATCCATGGTTTTTCCCATCCCGAAGAAACTCTGTTCACTGTGTCGTATGGTTTCATGCGATAGTGGCAACAACTCAGACTGCGCAAATAAACATAGGAGCCAGTTTGTGAAGTGTCCAAATGTGATAGTGCGTGAAATTCTGTTAAGATGTGGGCAGGTGTAAATCGGGCAATCGGGCCGATGTATCAATAGAGCCTACGGGAACACAATTTGTTCGTGCGGAACGGTAGTGCTTCACTCCTGCTGGCACACATTAATGTGGAGGAGCACTGACACAATTGCGCGCGAACTGGCTGAGGTTTTCCATATTACGATGTGAGAGTGCATCTGGTAGTACCGCATCTGTGACATTGTATGATAAGGATCTTGCTTTTCTAGACATATTAGAAAAGAGTTGAGTCACCTGAGCCCCTCCTTCGCGCATGCCTTTTATTGCGAAGCAATACTACTTTAGGTCGCACTTCAGCCCGTTCCGTGGCGAGGCGGTGGTAGGCACCATTGACCTTTAGCTTGACCTCGCTGCGTGACGTTACACCACGTGACCTAGAGTGACGTCACACCAGCTGTGTAAAAACGGGGCCCCATCTCACGCCGTCGCGAGGCGAGGCGGTAGCCACCAACGGCGGCCTAACTCCCGCTCCTCTCACCAGGGGCGCTACGGTCGGTGTGACGTCACACCAGCTGTATAAAACAGCTCCGCTCCTCTCGCCAAGGCAGTCATACAGCCAGATGTTACGATGGTGCCTACGAACAAGGCAGCTCGGCAGAATGCAAAGAGGAAGCATCAGCGAGCTACGGAGACGGAAGAAGAACGACTTTCTAAGCGGCGTGCCCAGTATGCAGCTCGGCGACAACCTCCTCTGTGGAAACAGCAGAAGCAAAGGAAGAAATTCCCGACAGTGAGTCTCCTTCTACTAGTTCAGAACGCGACTAAACGGCAGAGGCGTGTCCAAGAAACCCCGGTACAGCGGCTCGAGAAGGAACGTGCGTTTCGAGAGAAGGAAAACGAAAAGCGAAGAAAACAGCGTGCAGAAGAAACACCCCAGCAGAGACAAGAGCGTTCGAAGAAAAGACAGGAGAAATCTCTCACCAAGGCTGGCCCTGCTTCGCAATCACCAGGCTTAACCAAGCTAAGCCACGGCCGTTCCTTTTGTTTTTCCTTTAAACAGGGCAAAGTTCGACAACAGATAAAAAATCAGTTTTTAGCAAGCCGGTATTTAAAAACAATGACAAAATTGTATATTTTTTTACGATATCTTTAACTTCTAAAGAAAATACTTTACCGTACCAAAATACAAGGTCCGAATCAGATAGAAAGTAATAATCCTTATAAATGTCATTTAAAATTTATGTAGTGTTTTGTTTGGTTTGTGAAAGGAAATGGTGCTGCGATTGTCTCAAATCTCGGTGGACACCCAAACCGCACCTTATTGAAAGAGAGGAATGAATGAATGAATGAGCTGGTTATTTAGAAAGGGAGGCTCAAGGCCGTTTGTTGGGGAATTGCTTTGTTAAAGAAGCCGGTAAGCCATTTACGGATGATGTTTGGCATGGGCGATGATCTTATTAATGGAAATCTGCGCATGCCGTGTGCGAGCAGCTAAGGTATTAAGGTAACCCGGTGTTGTAACGGCCGTAAGTCGTGCACGGCTCCTCTGTTTGGCACGCTCTAGTCTGCACGCTAGGACAGCCAAGTTGTTGGACATATCAGGAGGGTCGAAGGTGGGAGTGAAAGAAGTATAGAAAGAGGCGCCGTAGTGGCGGACTCCGGAAATAATTTCGACAACCTGGGAATATTTCACAGACACTGACACCCACACAGCACACGGGCGCCTTATCGTTTCGCCGCCAGAAGTGGTACGAGGACTTTCAGGGATCTATGAATGTTAAGCAGAGAATGGCCAATATTGCATATATGGGCATTAACATATTAATGCGATCGCGTAATACCCTTAAGGTGGAGCTCAGGTGTCTCCTCCAATTTTGTAGCGGGAGCTACACTAGGCTACCAGTCGAGCATTTCGCATTACACGCGAGAGGCGTTATCATGGTTCATGGGAGAGACCAGTTGTGCGTACGCGCCGTTACCATGGGAACCGGGGAGGAGGAGGAGTGGGTGCGCCGCGCGCTTCGTCGCCGCTCTTTCTTCCGGAGTCCCTCCTTTATCCCTTCCCTTATGGCGCAGTTCAGATGTCCGCCGATATGCGAGACAGATACTGCGCCATTTCCTTTCCCCAAAAATCAATTTAACCTTACGTCCACGGTCCGCGGAGTCGGTCACCACGGCAGGTGTCGCATGGACCACACCTAACGTTCCGCCGAACGCATCAAAGTGCACCGGCATGATAAAGGAAGGACTGAGAGAAGAATAGAAGAAAGAAGGAAGAGGTCGTCCACACGGCACAATTTAAGGCGGAAGCCTTACTTGCCTCATGAGTATGCTGGAAGTGTCTTTCCTCAGAGAGTGTCCGCCTCACCTATTAAATGACGTCGTCAAAATTAAAACAAATTAAATTAGAAATAAAACAGAATAAAAAGCAAGAACATTAAAAATGAAGGAAAATAGAAATAGAGAACAAAACTATATCAATAAAAAATAATAACTAAATATAGAAAATAAAAATTCACTGTAAACCAAAATAAGAGAAAATAAATATAACAACAGAAAAAGTTTTAAATAGTACAACGCGTACTGCCGTCGAAGGAAAAAAACCCGCGTTCTAGAACGGTCCATGCCTTCGCAATACTACACCTAAGCAGAATTAAGTGCCTTCCGAAATTTTTTCTTTTTTCCCACCAATCTTCCTTCCTTCCCTTATTCGGCGCGGTTCGAGTGTCCAACCAGATTTGAGAAATTACTGCGTCATATCCTTTAATAAAAACAAAAAAAGAAAACAAAATTTTGTCACCAACAACAAGAAAAGAAAAAGAAGAAAAGGACGTCGGTATAGCTAAAGCGCACGTGCAGCGCGCTGCATTCCGAACGCGGCGGGTGGTGGATCAGAAGCCTCAGCACCGGCGGCGGAGACAGCGGTGCCCGTACCTAGAGTCCAGGGACTCTCTCTCTACCCGCACCGAATTCGGACAGACCGATCGAAAGCAGGACCAGCTGAGACTTTCGAGGGAGCGCTTCTTCCGGGCTCGTACTCAGGTGCGCACAGAAGACGCGGCGCCATGCTGAGGCGCGCAGGGGAGACGGTCGACGTCGCCGTGGCTGACGACGGGGCGAGCACATCGAACAGCAGCAGCACAGCGAGCTCCTCGGACCCTGAGCCGGGCCCAGACGGCAGCAGCCGGCGGCGGGCGCTTTGTACGACCGCAGCGGCGCCCTGGTCTACAGCGGCTGAACCTGCGCGAGGTGATGCAACTCGACGAGATGCGCCGAGATGCACAGAACGCGGCCCACCCAGGAGACGCCCATGCTGCTGCTTGTGCGTGCTGCATCATCCCGGGACAAGGAGCCGCAACAGCTGGTTCAAGCCGCACTTGTAAGTCGTGAGCCTTCCAGGGATCATATTATTTCAGTTGAACATACCATCATCATCCCACGGCTCGGCCTGTGGGACGCGCCTCGGTTCCTCCATTAGAATGGACGCCAGGAACGGCCATCTTGCCGTTTCGGCCTAACCTTCTTCCACAAACGTCCTGCCGTCTCGGCATGGCCTTCCTTCACAAAGTACGTAGTACCCCTTCACAGGTATAGCCGATGCACTCCTGTGTCAGAGAGGTTGCTTGAGTTGACCACAATGTGCGTGCCAGCAATGTGCGGTAGCCCTTTCGAATCCACCAAAAGAGATGGCGGAGCGCAGTTCGAACATAAATGGGTCGTCGAACACTGTTTTCAGAAATTCGCTGTATACATTCGATGTCGAAGGCGACTGCTGCATGAATATCCAACGGCAAATATTTAAGTTGCGAAAGCACTTCTGGGCGCACTCCCCGAGTTTCAGCGTTGTGTGTCTGTGTGTGAAGCCTCTTGATTAGCAAGTGTAACTGGCTCACTTCACTGGGTCAGTGGACACCTCAGTCGCGTTTGAAGGTATACATGCTGGTGTTCAACAGCAAAAAAAAAAAAAACTCAGTGGTGTAGATCGGCGCGGCTCAACGCATGCCCGGCTCCGTGTTCATTTCCTGCGTTTGCTGCTCGTGTCGAGAACGCGTTGCAACGTGCTTGTCTCAGTATTTCGAGGAGGAACGCTCAAGCCCCAAGCGCCGGAACATTCAAAGTAGAATCATGACTTGCAAAAAACTGCTTAGCAATGCTAAACCGCCCGCCATTTTTTTTTTCAGCAACTGGCGGTATGCATTCGGAGTTAACCCGCCGCGGTGGCTCAGAGGTACCGTGCTCAGAGATTAGTGCGCTCGCATACTGGACCGGAGTACCAGGGTTCGACCCCGACTGCGGCGGCCGCGTTTCGATGAAGGCGAAACGCTATATGACCCCCGCGTGCTGTCCGATGTCACGCACGTTAAAGATCCCCAGGTGGTCGAAATTATTCTGGAAACCTCCACTACGGCACCTCTTTGTTCTCTTTGTCCCTCCTCTATCCCTTCACTGGCGCGGTTCGAGTGTCATGTGAGACAATTGCTGCGCCATTTCCTTTACTCAAAAAAATGTTGAAGGCGACTGCTTCCTGAATAACCGGCAGCAAATTTTTTTCGAATGCGCTTTGTAGAAACAGTTAACAGAGCTAATCGAAACATCGCACTGCTCCTTCTCTCACGATTCCTATAGCATGCACGGAAGGCAGTAAAAACTTCTCCAATGCCCCGCCTCACCCCGCACCCACATACACAATTAAACGTCATCGGTGAAGTAATCATGTCCTTTGTTTTTCGCCTTTTTTATTTATCTCGCTCGAAAGCTACTCGCAGTGATGGTGGCTGCGACTGGCGACGTTGTGTCGCTTGCTTCATCCGCTCGTTATTTTATAATCTGCTTCGCTGTAGTTGCTGCGTGACTTTTACATTTGACACCAGAATGTATCTGATGCAGACGGGCAATTTGAGGCTACTTGGGATGGTTGGTGGCTTTGTTCATTGACTAACGAGAGTCAAAGCTGCGCAATGAACAAGGACCACAGTAAGAAAGACTACACTCGCGCTGACGTTTTTGGCCTTTTGGTTGTAGATTGTTGTCTGTACCAGCACATAGCCGCCCTCCTTGTCTAACAAGGTCACGTTTACATAAGCGTCCCGGAGACAGACAAACACTCTTTCAGTACTAACATTCGGTCTGCGAACTCTCGTATGTGGCAGGGTGACGGAATGCGTAAAAAACTATTGTCGCAAAGGGATTCTCCCGGTGAAGGCTGGGCCCTCTTTCCATTGCCACGGTGGCCTTTGCTGCCTTGCGAGCTCTGTGGATCAGCTTGAGCTGTAATTCAGGCTTCGAACAGGGCAGCGCAGCCTCCCACTGCTCTGGTGTTGGTGTGTTGTGTAATGGCAGTGCCTCTGTTTATTGACAGGCTCATGTAAAGCGCTAAAGCGTTCACTGCGAAGCGGGCATTTGTTCTCATATGTTGTCGGATATATTTTGTAGAATACATACACAGATTGGGGTATGTATTAGTCTGCAGTTGTATCCAGGCAACCGACTGCTTTCTACTAAGGAAGCTTTGTGGGGAGTATCTTCCGAGTTTGTGTCATAACAAAAAGCGTCATAATCTGCCGCAGCGGCCACACCTGATTGGTCGAAACGCCGGAAGCGGATGTCGGTTCGGTTGAGACTATGAGCGGCGGCAGGATGTCACTTCGTTGCGGTTGCCGCAGCGCATGGTAAGCTATGTGTTTGACGTCACTGGTCCGGTTTCTTCGACTCTCTTTCGCTGCATCCGGACCACCACATCCGCCTCCGGCGTTTCGTTATATCAGGTGTGGCCACTGCGGCAGATTATGACGCTTTTTTATTATGACACAAACTCGGAATACGGACCCAGTTCCCTGTCCTTGTGCGCCTTCCGGTTGGCGTATACTCGGGCGTTGGCGTCGGCACATTGTTCCCTTAAAGTGAGTCTCATGGCCTGGTTTCCTTCCACGTGATGAACCATCTCGTAATGGTGGTTATTCTCGCCTTGAGTATGCGGATGGCCACAGTGGATATGCGTCCGCTGCGGCACCTTCTGCACACTTCTTGGTGAGTCCATATTATTTATGTAGTGTTTCGACAGCCCCCAAAATGCACCTGTTTCACCCTAGTGCTTCTGCTCTGGAGGCTGTCGTGCGAACAATTGTCGAGAGGTCCATCACATCTATGCTGAGATGCACGCGGAACTTAAGGCCGAGCTTCCGAACATCTTGAACGCTGTTCGGGACTACAGGTGTCTCCCCCAGGAAAGTCACTGGAATGCCTGGAGGGGGCTTCTTTTTTAAGTGCGAAAGAACTTCTAGCCGCACTCTCCGGGTTTCTGCCGTGTGTGTCAGTGTGAAGCTCCTGAGTATAACTAGCTAACTGGATCAGTGGACACCTCAATCGCGCTCTGAATCGGCGGTGGCATCCACCTGCAAATTCAGGCATGGAGGAATGCACCTTTTTTCCTTTTCTCAAAACAAGCGGAAGGTTCAGACCGTTGATTTCGGAAGGTTCATACTCGGTTGATTTTGTGCAAACGAAAGGCCCATAACTGTCTCCCTGGGTAAGTGGACACCTCAATCGCGCTCCGAGGTGCGTGGCGGTGGTGTTCACCTACACAAAACCGTGTTGCACAATATTTAGTGCTTAGCAATGCTAATCCGCCGGCCATCTTTTTTTTTCTTCGGAGGGTTCACGAAGGTGCCTCGACAGAATTCCGCCACTTGAAAAGCAGGCCGAAACGCTTAGCGAAACACGCATTAGTGCCGCCTTCACTCTAAACGCGAGTACACCTTATGAGACTAAAGAAAGAGTAAGCCGCCCTGAAGCGTACTCCCTTTACAAAGGGAATGCGCTAGAGGACAGCTTACTCTTTTTTTACTCCTTTCTGTTTAGAGCGTAGGGAGGGCCGCACGTGCGCAAGCCAAGAGGAGGTTGTGCTTTAGGAGATGAACTCGTATACAGGCTTCAGCTCTAAGGATGCTCAAAGCTTCAGTCCAGAGGTGTGTGAAGACGCGTGAAGGAGTCAGCTCGTGTGCTGTCCTCCTTTCTGTCGGCCCTGTTTGTTGCGCTCCCTTGTCTCTTGTTAACGAAGGTATCTGACGAATAGCAGCTTCGAAACGCATACAGGTCGAAAAAGGGAGCGAGTTTTATGAGCATGACTGTGCGTTATATGATGCGTGTGAAGGTCTGATTTTAAAGCTCTGATTACTTATACGAATGCGCCTTGAGAACCTCCCCTGCCACTCAACAGACAAATGCATAACGGCCGATGCTGTCTCCCTCATCCGGCCCCATAAGGCTGGCGCAGCAGCTGCAATGTGGCACCGATTTTTTTTTTTTCAAGTGTTAAATGGACTCCTCTGGCGAAACTCCTGTGCGTGGTTTTGATACTTACCAAAACCGACCGAGTTTTTAAGTATGACTGATACAATCACTGCTCATCCCTACATGTTTATAGTGAGATATTCATACACTAAAAAAAATCACATCATCGTAACTGGCGCCAACCTGCGACTATACCGTGTTCCATAGCATTTGTGTAGCCTTTTTTTTTTCTTAAAGCATGCATTAATATATATTATGGTCTTTGCTCATGTGTGGAAGCGAACAAACTTTCTCCTTTTTTATATGCGCAGGAACACGCCTCAGGCCTTCGCCAGGCCAGCTGCCAGCAGTGTCTTTGGATAAAGGCTCTTTTTGCCTCCTGACTATCCTCTGTGCCACGCTCGCCAGTTTAATCATGCCTGTTTAAGCGTGGTGCACTGGATTCAAGTGCAGCACCGGGACCGAGTCAGTCCTCGATGGACCCGCGTGTACCAGGCGAGCCTGCCGTCATTTTTTCTGGCTGTGACAGAAGGACACGCCAGAAATACACGGCAACGATTGAATCGTCTATAAACCAATATTAAATCCTATGTACGAAATGCTGTGCCGATTTGTGTGAGATGGCTGGAAAACACAACCACCAACCATGTTTGTTATCAACATTGTCGAAGACGCAGTGTTCGACCATACTCAGAGTGCCATCGAATGGGTAGCCTGGAAACTCAGTGACCACATTACCGTCGCGTCGACAGCGAGCGCTAAAAAAAGCGTAGCCGCCTTGGTTGCATGAGGCATAAAACTCTGAGAAAGCAGCCTTGCTAGCCTCGAGTGGTTTATGGCTAAACGCTACTTGGCATGGCTTAAGACGTCTCGCAAGTACCTGCTGGGTATTTTGCTTGGCATATCCGGAAACTACCACCTGCGGTTACAGATTAGATCGGTAAAGTTATTGCCTAGTAAGCGGAACTGAATCTTTATGCGTGGTTTTAATGACAAATAAAGTAAACGGGCAAAAGTTGTGTTTTTGACGTCGGTCATAATGTTCCTAGATTTACTCCTAGCCTACTTAAAAAGCATTGATCCTGGTGTTTGAGCGGTGTGTGTGTGTGCGGGGGGGGGGGGGGGGGTGAGAAAGAGAAACTAATGTCCAAAAACAACTCAAGGACGCACTGCAATTCGGGAAATGAATAGGCTGGTCATCGCAGTGCTTGGTCACGCAATGGCAAATCCCGAACAAAAGACTTTGCCGATGTCATTCCGAAACTTTACTGACTCCGACTCCAGGCATCTCTGCCGACTGCTGGGTACTAGTACTCAACCATTATTTCATCTGGGCATGGAGATTATCCACCGAAACCTTGGTACAATTAGAGAACACCGACTTGTTAGGGGCTCTCGTCTACCTCCTGGGACTGAACACGAAGATGCGGGAGGCTGTGACGCTTAGCCTGGGTCTTCACATGGTAACCCGGCTAGGATGGATGGCTGACCGACCAGTCTCCAATGGCACGTGAGCTAATGGGCGTCCTTCGACAGTATGCACTCGCCGCTGACTGGCGGAAGTAGACAGCAGCGTAGGTGTTGGTTGCTTGGCTCGGCCTGTTTTCTGGAAGTCGTAGAGCTGAAGCCATCGTTAAATATGTGCAGGGCGCCCTCATTGAGGTTGCAATGCGCCACAGGGCAGGGGTTGCCACTGCTGGAGCATCTGGAAGACTGAAGCTTTTTGCCAACTCCAGCTTGCGCCTCAGTTTAAGTTTATTGAACAATAAAAGGGCCTTTTCACATCGACATATTGAGATTCATATTTTAAAAATGTCGCCGTCGTGAAGCGCGTAAACAATAATTACTATGGGAATTCAGTGATGTATAATTCATGTAAAAGAACGATAAATAAACAAATATATACATTTAGCAGTGATAACATTGAGTAAACATCAAAATAGCACTAGAGCATTTATGTTAGAAAGGACCAAAATGAAAGTTGGTTTTTGAGGAAAGGAAATGGCGCAGTAATTGTCTCACATATGTCGGTGGACTCCGGAATCGCACCGTAATTAAGGGAAGGGAGGAAGTTGGGAGTGAAAGCGTAGAGAGAGAAAGGGGAGCCGTAGTGGAGGCTTCCGGAATAATGTCGACCCCCCGGGCACCTCTGACGTGCACTAACATCGCACAGCACACGGGAATCTTTGTGCGTTTCGCGTCCATTGAAACGCGGCCGCCGCGGTCGGGATGGAACCCGGGTACTTCGGCTCTCAGTGTTGTTCCGCTTGAGCGAAGGGATGCAGATGCAGAGTCAGGGGCAATGAGAAGCAGATGCAACTTCATCAAGGGCTTACACCTAATCGACTTCTGAGAGTACCGCATCCATCGGTTCACCGTAGCCGTTGCTGCTTCAGAATGACACCGAGGCGCTGTCGTAGTAGCATGTTCCACATTTAAACTGCGCCTTATGGGGTACCAACAGACAAGGGAAGGGAAAATAATAATAATAATAATTGTCTTTTTTTGGGGGTGAAATGAAATGGCGCAGTATCTGTCTCATATATCGTTGGACCCCTTTAACCGCTCCGTAAGGGAAGGGATAACGGAGGGAGTGAAAGAAGAAAGGAAGAAGAGGTGCCGTAGTGGAGGGCTCCGGAATAATTACGACCACCAGGGGATCTTTAACGTGCACTGACATCGCACAGCACACGGGCGCCTTAGCGTTCTTCCTCCATAAAAACGCAGCCGCCGCGGTCGGGTTCGAACCCGGGTACTCCTGATCAGTAGTCGAGCGCCCTAACGACTGAGCCACCGCGGCGGGTCGGAAGGGAAACGAGGGGGTCGTTTTACATACATATGAAGGACGCCAACAGCCACCGAAACTAAGATGCACAGGATAGGACAGGATAGGATAGGACAGGACAGGACAGGACAGGATAGGATAGGATAAACTTTACTGCTCTAATTTCTATACACTTCAGAGTTCAGAGGTCGTCTTTATCTTGCGATGTCTTCGCCCTCTTCAGCGAGTGGAGCCCCTATTCCAGGGTCCCATTGGATCTGGCAGCTTTCACAGCGTGTTGTACCAGCGTTCGTTGGAAGGGTGGATCGTGGCTGGAAAGCGCTTCCTCCCACTGCTCCCGACACGGTTCTTTCTGATTATGGAAACTATAATTGTCCTTGCACTCCCACGTTTTGTGACACACCGTGGGTCTGCCTCCGCATTTGGGGCACGTGTCTCTGTAGTGCGTTGGATACATCTTATTTAATATGAAAAGATTAGATAGGGTTTCTGTTTGGAGCCTCCTCCATATGACCGCCTCTTCCTGAGTCAGGCTAGAGTGCGGTTCCGGATTTCTTTTCCTTACCCCCCTGTAGTAACTGGTGATTTCTGAGAAGGTGAGCATTACGTTTTCTGACGCCACCTCGGCCTGAGTGGATGATAGGCTCGGTTCGTGTAAGCTCGAGCGGTCTCATCGACCCTGAAGTTGCCCCATACTTCCGCATGTCCGGGTACCCTGAAAATAACATGCCTCGCTTGGTCCTTTTTTGGAGCCACTTGTGCTATGACTTGTCTTGCACATTTACCTATCCTTCCTTTCATATAGTTCCTGCACGCCTCTTTCGAGTCCGTTAGGATGGTTAAAAATTTTCCGATCCGTTTGCCTTCAGCGATCGCTTGAGCAACTGCGAGTTCCTCGCCCTCATCAACCGTACCGTTTTTAATGGATGCGCTAGCAAATTCTGCGCGCTCCCAGTTGAGTGCTACCGCTGCCATTCTCACGTCTCTTCCTCTATATCTGGACGCGTCCACATATACTATATTTTCATGACCGCCAGTTTCTCTTTGATGTATTTCGCTCTCGCCTTTGTCCTAGCCGGGTGTAGGTTTGGGTCCATGTTTTGGGGGAGCGAGCAGACTTTGATAGTGGCTCTGATGTTGTCGGGGATGTCTGGTTCCTTTTCTAGTATTTTTTTTTCTAAGTTATATCCCAACTTTGCTAGGATTCTTCTGCCGCTTCTTGTTTGCACCAGCCTTTCATTTTGCGTCTCTAGTTGTGCCTCTTCCAGCTCTTCGAATGTATTGTGAATGCGGAGTGCTAGTAACTTCTCGTTTGCTGTATGCATCGGCAGATTAAGGGCCGTTTTATACGCCTTCCAAATGATTGCGTTGATTTGGTTCCTTTCCCTTTGGGTTGTTTGGGGAAGTATCTTTTTTTAATTTGTTGTGTTGATCAATGGAAGAATGATACTGTGGCTTATCTGTCGCTCAAAGACAATTTTAAAGCAAAAGCAAAAAACATCCATGCCGTCGATAGGACCCGAACCCACGACCTCCGAAATTCACGTCCAGTGCTCTATCAACTGAGCTACGGCGGCAGCCGTGCAGTCTTCTGCTCTCGGGGGTATGTATGTACGTTTCTGTATAACCTAACCTTGAGAGTGTTAATCAGCGCCACTCTCGTCCATAGCGGCGGACGTAATACGTTCCATATATATTGCCGCGAGTGTGACGTGTAACGCCATCGAACGGTGAGGGCGGAAGCGGTGCGAGAGCCCCCTTATGCTACCTATGGCGTCAAGAATGAGAGAACCGAAACCTTCGTTAAGCTACGGCGCACGTAGCGCCAGAGACGCACTCAACTGTGGGTTCTACTTAACTAGCAGCAACAAGATCTATAATCACGCTCCCTGTGACCGTCATTTATTGTCTTTTTTGCTCAATGTAGTTGCGCCAAAATTTTAATCAACTGAAGAGCGAGGATACCCCACGAGCCACACCAAATACTATAAAGAGGCGGCTTCTCTGCGCTCTCGGCTGACCTGGTTGTGGCCTCCGCGCCCTGTGGCTCGACTGCTCCCGTACAAAATAAGGGTGGCGACGGGTTGACGCTCATTTAGAACCCCCCCCCCCCCCCCCCCCTGCTCCTAAGCCACCTGCCCTACACCTCTCCTCCCGAAAATAGAAAAAGAAATCAGAAGAAACTTCGTTCCGTTTTCAACGCACCGTTATTTCTACCTTTCAGAGCGAGGCGGAAATGCATTCGTATATGCATGCCACCATTCGGGCGTGCAACGGGCCAACCTCGGAGCCCCAGAAGGCGCGTAGGCAGGCGTGTTCTCTTATCCAGCGAGCGCTGCGCTCGCCAAATTACGGACAGGGTAGCGCTTTCGGCGTTGTCGTGCGTGGTGCGCTGTACGCGAGGGCGTGTAGGTGGCGCAGGCCATGCAGTCACGCGGCCCACGCCAGGGAGTGAGAGAATAATGCCTCGGAGAAGATGCTTGCAGAGACAGAAGCTGTAGAGAGAAATAGAAAGAGAAAGGACAAGGGGGCTTTTTAAAATCATAAAAGCCATCACTGCATGATCAACACCAGGAAGCGAGAGCCAAAAATAGAACGCAGTCAGAGTAACAGGGCGTGCACGGTTTCGGGTAGGCCGTATTTTTGAACGTATACGCCAAAGAATAGGAGACGAGCCTCTGCATGACTACCTGTGGACACCTGTGTAATTAAATTCAGCAAGAACTCGCCACAGAGGACACCAAGAAAACTCCCAGAATTATCACCTTGCATCGGAGAAAACTTATAGCGATACATGTTACGCCCGCCTCCCTCCAGCTCCTGCCTCTCTTTTTCTGGCGCCCTCTCTAACAACAACAATCTTGAACAGGTCAACGGGAATCCCGTCACCACGCAGGACACATTCTGGGGAGTCACTAGCCGTCAGGCGAATCCGAGAGAAAGTGTTATACTTCTATGTTACACTTTCCTATGTCGCTAGCCTTGTACGCTTATTTATTAACAGTTCAGCCAGTTCTCTTGTATCCATGGGACTGGAGGCTTGAATTAACTGGCCTTTGGTAATATATTTTTCGTCCCGGGAGAGCTTGCCAGTGTCCTACATAGCTACCGTATACTCCCAGCTCTATTGCGCACCAGCGATTATACTGCTAGCGTTGGCCTTGATCGCCTGTTGCTTGAGTCGGATTTCTCAGTTAAAGAGGAATATCTGTTCTTCGACGAGATTCTGAATTGACATACTTTCCCTCTTACCTCGTACTCTGTGCTTCTTCCTTGCTACTTTTCTCCCCTCGATATTCAAATACAGGTTAATTCTAGCCCTCGCCACCATTCTTTGGTAGATGCATCTCAGCTTCCCTCCACACCCTGCGCGATGCAGGATTGGCGCACATTATGAAGTCTTTCATTTTTAGTCTTCCCAATTGGAGTCTTACAAGTCCATTTACGCTTCTCCTTTTGCGGAAGAAGGTATTCATTATTCACAGATTATATCTTTCTGCAAATTGTGCTAATAGCTCCCCCCTGGTATCGCTACATGAAATCTAGTATGTCGTAGTCGCCTACTGCCTGTTCGCCTTTCTGCTGCTTGTCTGTCTTGCATTAAACTCGCCGATTAGCACAGCGCACTGCATTTTTTCTTGGCTAACTGCCGATTCTACGTATTCGCAGAACCTTTTGACCACCTCGTCTTTATGACTGTATGTAGGTCTGTAGTCCTAGACAGCCTTCAACTTTTACTTGTTATTAAGCTTAATTTCCATAACTGTCACCCTGTCATTAATGCCTCCTCGACGACTCCCTCTACATAATTATTGATCAAGAATCTTACTTCTATAATACAAGGCAGCGAACATTTGCGCATTCTACTTGGCCAATAAGGAAGCGGACTTGACTCCTTTTCCTATTTTTCCGCAGCACATATCGTTGTTATCTGATCGTTTGACTCGCCTTCCCGGTCTTTTTTATGACTGATAATTAACAGGAAGCAGATTGTATGTCTCTTAAAGAGCACGCGGGTGTGCATAAATTACCGCGAGGAACGCGGAACGCACATATATTTACTTGAGTGCTGAGTGGCATTTTGATTCACAGGCTACACGCGACACATACGTATTATTTACTGATTTCGTAAAAAGCGGCTACATATCGGGGCACTCAGGCGCTTACTCACAAAGTCGAGAGCTACAGACCTGCCTATCTACCGATTCTAACCAGGGAACAAAAGAATATAAGAAGAAGATAAGCGCATTCTGCGTCCTATCGGTGCGCTGCGAAAGATACTATGCATCGTCTTCTTTTACACTCCTGCGGAGATTACCTACATGATGCAGTGCGGGACCGTGCAGTCACCCAGGGGGTCTAAAACTCACTTGCAGAAATAGTTTTTTTTTTGCCTGTCTGCCTGCCCGCCTGCACGCCCGCCCGTCCGTCCGTCCGTCCGTCCGTCCGTCCGTCCGTCCGTCCGTCTGTGGAGAGGAGCTGAATCTCTTCTTTCTGGGCTTAATGCCAGCGACTCACGGCGTTGTAAAGCATTCGATGTTTTTAGCTTCAATATCGGCAAACTCAGGCGAACACCCTCCGGAAACCGGGGGGAACCTGAGGCCGAACATGACGCCGAATGTGATGTCGAAACTTTATTCCGAAATTTTCGGCGCGGTTCAGGTGTCCGCCGATATGTGAGACAGATACTGCGCCATTTACTTTCCCCAAAAACCAAGTTCAAGTTCGTAAATGGTATCCAGTGGGGGAAAAAATGTCACACAATAGTCACAAGCGTGATTCGATCCAGCGCGGGCGCAACCAAGGCATACAGCTTCATTTCTTTTTGTCCCTCCTTTACCCTAGAGTCACTTCCCTTACGTCACTTCCCTTCCCTTCGCTTACGGCGCGGTTCAGGTGTCCGCCGATATGTGAGACAGATAGTGCGCCATTTCCTTTCCCCAAAAACCAATTTTAAATTTTCATCTTCATTTTCCGATGGCACCTCTCTGTTGTCGCCGCAGTCTTTTTTTTTTTCTATAAGGCATTTATTTAACTAGTTTACGTGCAGTAGCTGAGGCTATGTACAGAGGCTGCTTACAAAGAGGTGCAATGGTGACTATTGCATCCCCTAACATTACGCAACACTATAGTGCACACAGGCGGCACATATGTGAGGCCTGAAAGAGCCGCTTAGCAACTGCGCACCTAAAAGGAAGGCAAGGCGAAACAAGGCACCGACAATGACAACCGGTCCAGTGAACAGTCACTTTCGCCATGGACACCTTTAAACTGCCATGGAGCATTATGTGGATAAAGTGCGTTTTCGGGGAAACAGCCCGTTCATCACTATAATCCAACATGTGCGCGTTTTCTACCAAAGAGGAAAATAACGTATAAATGTTCTTGATTTTAGTGGTTTCCGTGAGATATCATAACTGTGAGAACTTGGAAAGAATTCCTCCTTCATTGTCCCTTGTAGGGCGTCCCACCGCTAATAAAATAGTGTTCGATAGTTTCTCGTACGTAAAATAGACGACAGTCAACAGGATAGATACGGAGGCGGGCAGAAATATTCTTTTCTTGTGCATGCAGCCAGGTTCTGACAGGCAGAGCTTCAGTGTGAAGTTTAAAGAGAAAAAAAAAGATTTAGTGCTAGGAGAAATCGGCCATAGCCGCAGCAACTCGTGCTGAGTGTTCCAATTGCAATACTTCTTAAAGTAGAAAGACAGACTAGTTGGCCTTGGTAATTCGAATGCAATTAGCCAGGCCGTAGGAAATAGGCACACGCCGAGCATGACGCTGTCAGCGTTTGATCCCCTGTGAGTGTGTCTTTTTCCTACATCCTGTCTATTTTGCGCTGTAAAAAAAAGGCATTCCAATTGACATCCTCTCCCGTTGTATGTTCTAAAACGTTATCACAGTCATGTTTCATCTGTTGATACTGCGCTTCCAAATACTGGTAGCCAATAGCGATGGCGCCATAGCCGTTGAGCGAACAGATAGATATATGAACGCCTATGTCTCACACGCCTGCTATATGTAGCCGCACACATGGCTGGGAGGGTCGCTTAGGCTATACACATCACATTGGTACACGTCAAGTTTTGACAGCATTCACCAATCGTTGATAAGTTCATTTGGGAGGTAGTGGCCAAGTACACTACACCTGAATGGTCAACTCTTGTTCTGTCGAGTCTGCGCGATTTTGCAATTCTTGCAGCGAGCCCGTCTACAGTGCGGCCCTCCGCAGAGAGTCAGGCGGCGAACTGAGATGAGAAAAATTACTGGAATAGTGCAGGAGACAGCTGATTGTAGATCAGTTGTCCTGTGGTGGACATAATGATAGCTGATGATCTACATGACCAAATTTCAAGCTGTTTCTGGAGCGCGCTCATGATACAATATACGATAATCAAGGCATTCCACTACGGAGTTTCAGTACATGAAACGCAAGCACATTTGTCACTGTGGACTTAAAAGAGGGCGGCAGGTTCCAATGAGCCCGGCCAGCAACCTCTACGCCCTCGTTCGCTTCCTCCTGCCATCCGGAGTCCATTAACGTTGGTGCGCAGGCCGGTGAGAGCTTCCGCCCTTCACAGCGAGCAGCTGCGCCCAGCCGCGGAAGAACAAACAGTGACTCCAGCCTGTGTTCCCCGCATTCCCACGTCCCGGTTATAGCGTTCGCACAATGCATCCACGTCGCGCATACAAAGCATCCGCGCCACACTGCGGCTCGGGGAACAGGGTATACGCTGCGCATTGCATCTGTATACGCGCAACCGCGGGAGTACGGTTTGGCTGTCCTGAGCCACAAAGCGAGCAGCCCGCGAACGGATAGCGTTAGTCGGCGCCACTCGGGAAGCCGACGCAGTAAATTTAAATGCAAATGTCCTCCAGTGGTGCAGGGGTAAACTGGAAGGGGAAGCGTAAAGGGAGAAGGCTGAATAAGCGGATAAGAGTGCAATGCGCATTGCGGCATGCATGCAATGCACTCGGGCGTTGTCGCGTTCATTGCGTTAACGCGGCAGTGTCACGATCGCGTGAGACGCAGTGCACGGTCTGCCAGGGTTTGGAAAACTTAATTAGCGATGCGACTACGGCGACTGAGTTAAGCTGTCCAGGTACAAATAGGCTTGTTTCATGTTTGTTTGTCGGTTATTTTTTTTCTCCGTTATTCCACTGGAAGCGGGATTTCCAGGGAGTCAAGTATAACTTCCCAAGTTATTTTTTTTGTCATAAAGTTAAGCGGGCTTGGTTGTGCGCATGTAAGAATGATGTCAATGAAACTATAATTTAGGGTGCTTTGCAACTGATGTGTTCTTCGCATCAAGGGAGTCTGAAACCGGCAACACTAAGTGTCGATCACCGTGAAAAGGATGCCAAACTTCTTCACCAGTGCCAGCTTTATCACAGCTTACAGTGTAATGCGAGGGCCGAGAATGAAGGCATTGACTTGAGAAGTCAAACCACTTGAAACTTGAATACAAGCAAGAAAAAGTTAAGGAAAACTATGAGAGGAGGGGGGGGGGGGAGCTTACGTTACATTAGGAGTGGAATGCGATAGCAATAGATTTCATAACTGTCGCAGCTTCTGTTGAGACTTTTGCATGTGTTTGCGTCATTTTTTTTTTTGAGCTCTGCCTACCAACCACTATGACTGTTGACTGCAGTATAAGGTATCTGCTATGCTGTGACGGTGCCGGAATTTGCATATAAGTTGAACCTCGTTATAGCGAGCAGAACGTTCAGTTGGGCGAGTTGGTATATATGCATATTTTGTTAAACAGCGCGAACAACCTCGGACAAGAACAAGAAGGACACGGGACGAGCGCTGACTCTCCACTAAGGTTTTATTAGCAACACCTGGTGCTTATAAAGGGAAAAACATACACAGAGTACATCACATGTTACACTAAAAGCGATAAAATATGGGGCAGAGAAGCACGCGACGCTCAATGGCCACCAAGAAAAGCTCTCTCTTTGTCATCGAGAGTGGCTGACGGTTTGCTGACACACTTTGGCTCTTGACTGATATAGAATGCTTCTATTCCTTCCCGAGTTGTCTGATCACAGTGATTGTACAGCACCTTTGTGCTACGCCACATGGCTGTGCATTTTTTCTTCTTTTTTTCATTACTTCACACTTTTTGCAGTGGCTCATCAAGTATGAAAGCTCCTTGTTATTGTCTAGATTATTTTTGTGCTCTCGCAACCTTTTATTTAAGCACCGTCCTGTCTGCCCAATATACCGGGCTCAGCAGGACAGTGGAATCTGGCGCACAACCCCTTTGCGACATGCGACGATCTTGTCTCTGTGCGCGGTGCCAAAACCTTTCCCTTCTTCCGACGGTGAAAACTGACGTTCTCAAGCTCGGCCCCAAGCATGCCTTGGAGCCTAGACTAGACAGGGTGCAAAAACTTTCAATGTCAAGATCAATGGTAAGAACGGTGGAGGATAATGAGACATCGGTGTATTACAGAGTGTGTGCAAGTCCTTGACTGCACGAAGGAGGAAAAGAAGAAGCCTTGTCCTGTACATGCCAATGCAAAGTGGATGTTCTCGCATGACTTGAGGGCGATTTTGTCGGATAAAGAAGGCGGCTTTGCTGTCTTTTCTGAACAGCAGTTCCAAGAAAAAGCGTTAGCAGCGATTTTCAGGCATTTCGAGGTTTCATCCTTGAAGGAAGCTGAGACCAAGAATCAAGCCGTGGCGCTTCTCCAACCTTGGCCTTGAACGGCTGTGCACACAGGTTGGCAAGTGCAAGAAACTTCACCTGGAGATATTTTTCAGTGCAAAAACGCGTAAGGTCGACGTCCCGTTTCGGGCAATAGTCTCGTAGAAGAGCACGTGACAAATGCATGTGTCAATCTTTTTGCAACGACACCTTCCATCTCTGAGGTTCAACGACCCCTTAAGGATTCCGAATTCCACTGCGCTTGTTTCTTTCCTGAAGGATCGCAACCCAGGAAGCCGTGTCGCCTTCAGTACCGACGTGAACGACTTATATTACAGCCTACTGCGTGACAAACTTTTGAAACGTGTAAAAATTTGTAAAACAGAAGGTAATGATGAGCTAACCTTCGTCACGAAGTGTGGTCTGACAGTTGAAAGTTTCCTAGAGCTACTCCGCTTTTACTGTCGTCGGTTGGCAGGGCAAACTTTATTCACAGAAGGCAGGAGTGTGTATCCGGTCAAGCATCACCCCGGTCCTCAGCGAAATTTTTCTTATGTACGTGGATAGGGACCTCGAGAGGGAACTATCGGGACTGCACCTTAAGACCGTGAGGTATGTGAACGACTACCTGGTGTTTACCGACCGCGATCGCATAGCAGCGCCCATGGCGGACATTTTGAAGGTATTCAGAAAATGTGGAGCAGGGCTGGAATTCAACTTTGAGGCACCATGCGATGATGAGTTGCAGTTCTTGGATTTGCGCCTGCGGTTCGGTCCCGATCATGTCTGCTGGAAATACAACCCTAGATCAACCAAACTGCTCCTTAGTTCCCACTCAAGTCATTCAAAAATTGTTAAAAATGGCATTGTCAGTTCCTGCCTTCGTAATTCTATGACTAAATCCTGTCACCATGCTCTCAGCGACAGTTTCCAGTCTCAACTCTCCAGGATTAGGCTTGCCTGGTACCCAAGTTGTACGATAACAGAGGCCTGCTCTCGCTTGCTCAAGTAGGCGAAACAGCAGGACACCCAGCAGACTCGTGACAACCAAAAAGAAAAAAAAAGAAAAAAAAGTTGTTCTTCCTTGCCTACATCGCATCACCCATGAGCTGAAAAATGTGGCAAGTCGTTATGAAGTAAATGTAGCTATATCAGCTTCCATCATACTAAAGTAGTTATGTCCGGCGATCCAAAGGGAGAGGGAACCGTCGGAAAAAAGGAAAAGTTGTGGCACCGCGCACAGAGACAAGATCGTCGCTGGTCGCAAAGGGGTTGTGTACAAGATTCCACTCTCCTGCGGAGCCCGGTACACTGGGCAGACAGGACGGTGCTTAAATAAAAGGTTGCAAGAGCACGGAAATAATCTAGACAATAACAAGGAACTTCATACTTGGTGAGCCACTGTCGAAAGTGTGAAGTAGTGAGATAGAAGAAGAAAAAATGCACAGCCATGTGGCGTAGCACAAAGGTGCTGTGCGGGAAGTAATGGAAGCATTCTATATCAGTCAAGAGCCAAAGTGTGTCAGTAAACCGTCAGTCACTCTCAATGACAAAGAGGTAGCTTTTCTTGGTGGCCTTTGAGCGTCGCGTGCTTCTCTGCCTCATGTTTTATCGCTTTTAGTGTAACATGTGATGTACTCTGTGCATGTTTTTCCCTTTATAAGTACCAGGTGTTGCTAATAAAACCTTAGTTGAGAGTCAGCGCTCGTCCCGTGTCCTTCTTGTTCTTGCCCGACGTTGTTCGCGCTGTTTTACAAAAGATCGTTATAGCGAAGCGCTTTATAACGAAATAATGGATATAAAGAAGGACTGACGATTCCCCTTATAAGATTGGTCAGCACAGGCCATAACGAAGTAATCACCGGGCCCGTTCAACTTCGTTATAAGGATGTTCAAGTGTATCGCATTTTTCTATTTTTTTAATTATTTATCTAGCTTGTCATCTCGAAATTAGGTTGCTTACAACCCTACAGGCAGGTTGTGGTGACGTTTCAAGGTGACATGTCCTCTCTTGATCAGTCAGGGCGTCCAATCAGCGCCGATTGTGATGATGTCACAAGGTCTGACCTATCTCACCAAATCCGCGAGTTTCGTGACACCGGACATTGGCGGGGCTTTGGTGTGACAACTCTAACGCTACCGCACAAATAATATCTGGGCACGAAACAATGTTAATATAAAACCGTCCCAGGCATGTGCACTTAGCGGATACCGCACTCTATTATAAACTATTTGAAGAGCGGAAGAGTGAAGCTTGTTGCATATGAAAGCTGTATAAAGTCTTTTAGACAAGCCGCTGACCTCCTTGGCGTTTAATTTTGCAGCCAAATAAAGTTTGTTACTATGAGTCATTTGCAACAAACCACAAGCAGTTACCGTAAATAACGTGCTTTGCAACCAACGCGAACCCTCTAAAACTTATATACTTAAATGTGGACATGCACATTATACTTTATAGCGATAGCTGTTGGTACTACTTTAAAAAATAATAAATAAGTAGAATCCAGTCAAAGGAGAATACGGTATGAACTGGGTCAGTTCTAGGGAAACGAAGCCGACTCTGGACCATTACAATAGGGAAAAATGTGAAGTCAGAAAGAAATCGAATTATGTCAAGAGGCAGTGCCCTATTGTTTGATGCGAGATCAGGGTGCTTGAAAAGTGATGCGCTGGATGATCATTCATTCAGAGTGTGTGGTAAGTCTGAAGAGACAGTTGAGTATAATTTTTCGATTAGTAGAACCCTCTGACACGCTATGCACACAGTAGTGCGCAAAGCGAACTTTTTGTGAGAGTGGACTGGCAGGGGTTTCTTTGTTTCAGGTGAATTTCACATCCGTGATCTACCAAATAAGTTGGCTTTAAATAATAATTGGCGAAACAATGAGCGGGATAGCACGTCGTCCGCCATTTTTATGCAGACAATTTTCCGCCAGTAGCATTTTTTTTTTGTAATTTCAACAGTAATGTGCACCTTCGAAATAAAAAATTATTTCCGCCATCCTTCGAGTGTTTACTGCATAAGTCGCGGCGTTTATGACACTTTGTACGATATTTTTGCACATCTCAACCAGTAGTATTCTGAGCTATAAAACTAGCAAATTGTCTTTCTTAAGGCTTGAATATACTATTTAGGCGGACAGATGTTTCATTTCGATTGAAACAAAAAATGGCATGTGGAAGGGCAAGGCTCCAGGGTTCAGGGATAACGAATGTAACGGGAGTGTGTTCACAGTAGAAACCAGTACCAAATGTTTGGAACATTGGTGGTTTAACCAGCGAAGTGACTTGAGGATAAGATTTTCTCAAGTAGCACCGAAACATTAGAACCATGTTACTTTTTTTCGTGTTTTGGCCACACGTTAATCTTCTGTTCTTAATGTGTCCTTTTTGTTTCAAGCTTCTGTGAAACGTTACAAATAAACGTTGGAATACCGTCTTCTTACCTTAGTTAAACATCTCCCTTTTCTCTCTCGCCTTTCTATCTCTCCCTCCGTTCCCCTTCCCACGTGTAGGGTAGCATACCGGGCGTAGCCTAGTTAACCTCCCTGACTTTCCGTTCGTATTTCTCTCTCTCTCTCTCTCTCTCTTCAACAACATATGTGCAGCTTTCGCTAGAACAGCAAAGTAAACCTGCAAGACTAAACCAGCCAATGCCAGAGCAAACTAGCCAATTATGAGAAAGTGCAGAAATCTAATCAATACTCTGGAATGACCTTGGAGCAATAAGGGCGACATTCGAGCACCACAATAACGCTAATACATGCAACTCATATATTCATCTTCGGGTACCGTGGCCTCGTGATGGTACAGCCAGTCAGGAAGGATGTCCCAAAGTGACAGTGGTGAACGGGTAATATGCAAAGTTTTCTGGTGAAATCTATGGCAGGTGCCATCTGAAAGATTTATGGCAAAATTCTGCCAGTTGAAGAATACAATTGCTATGCGAACATTGGGAAAAGTTCTGGAGCATATTGCTCGAAATATATTTGCAATGTTATTGATAGTTATGATCTGGACATCGCAACTACATTTAGAGCACTAGCACAAGTTTAGTTCGAGCATTAAACCTGACATAATGCCTTGTTGGCTACCCTGCTTTCCCGGAGGAGACTCATAAAAGGAGCCAAATGGAATAAATATTCACAGGGACCCCAAATACGTTGTGGCGGCAATATGATAGCGTTAGGGGTTGTTCATGCCTTTACATCGGGTTATGTGATTTGTGCACGGTGGTGTTTGCGGACCCCTCCACGTCTGTTCGTACACAACCAGACATCCCTTTGAGTCACCAAGCATGTGGTAGGGTCCCCCCCCCCTCCCCCACCCGTCTCGATGTGGTGACATAGACGTAGTGGCCACTTCCGGTCTTGTGACGTCAGTTTCCTCCAACGAATGTGAATTATCCCGTCCCCTCCATCCAGCCAATGGACGAATTTTGTGATCGACACATTTCTTTTTCCCCGACGAGGCTTCTAATGCTGCGAAAAGTTCGTTCCTTCGTGTCCATGAGACGTGATTGAGGTCACGAGCCTGTCGTGAACGATTAAAAAATGGCCACAGTTCGTTTGTGAGGGGCCGCTCAAGTATGGCCCTTAAATATTAAAGCAACGCTTTGCTGGTCTTGTGTGGTGATCAAAACAGAGGCCACGGCCACAGAACCTTGACCTACGTGAGGGGACGCGAGAGCATGCTGCCTCGAGAGACAGTCGGTGAGAGTCGATGGCGATGTAAATTGACATCCTTGCTCAATACTGTCTTCCGTGCCTAGGTCGATGGTCTCTATTTCGACATAAGGGAGTCCAGGACAGAAAATTCATTAAGTGGGCAGGGTACCCACAGCGAGGGACTCAGGAAATTTTTTTTGAGTCGGGGGGGGGGGGGGGGGGGGGGGGGGGGGGGGCAGGTCGTCGAGTTTTTATTTTGTTTATTTATTACACGTTTTATTTCAATGTTCATTCAGTTTTATTTATTTTTTGCTTATATTTTCATACTTCGCTGTTCAAAAGTGTATTTGTAATGCATATATACCTTGAATTGAAATGGGCAGCTTTATATATACATAAAGATGTACACATGAGGAATGATTGACTGGATCAAACAAGTTTATTCATACCGTTTCAATGATAATAATCATGCTCACGAACAGAGCTCAGTCAGTTAACAATTTCTGCTGGGATATCATTGGGTTAGGTTACTGATATCAAACGTTTTAAGACCGGGTATGAAGCGAACGAGCTCAGCCTCACGGTGCTTTACATTTATAACGTCCTAAAATTGAAGCGTTTGTCAGAAATCTGAACTGAGCGCAAGTAGTTGGAGACTTGGGCCGGGGCGCTGCCCTCTGTGGAGAAATGTTGGGGGATGGGGCAACTGCCCCCCCCCCCCCCCCGTTCCCCACAGCCTCTGAAAAAAACTGTTGCACCACACAGACTCACACTGTTCTTTTCCTACCGTTTATTTTTTTTTATTTACATCAAGCGATGACAAGCACAGCGCCTTTCGACACTCTAGTCCGTGTCTCACCGTGTCGCACGACACTATAGGCGCGGCAGCGTATATTCCTCCGTCGAACCTGCGTCCTTGGCTGAGTGTCTAAACGCATCGGATATCCTCACCGCGTGCGTTGGAGGCGGCCGAGCGGCGAAAGCGGTTGTCGTGGGAACAGCGCCCGGCAGCACGAGACGGGATATGCGGCCGTGGCGTACGTGATGGCCGAGGGGATGGCGCCGCACCTGACGTGGCGCGTCGCCCCATACCAGTCCCGACGCGGTAACTCGACTTCCGCGCTGCTGCGCGTGTGAACGAGACGCCTTCGATGTGGCCTCGTGCGCCAGACACGTCGGGTCTCTAACCTCGACGAGAAGCCTTTTGGGCAGAGGGAGTGGCTTCCAGACACTTTTTTGGCAAGCCGTGGATGAACCGCCTGCATTCTCCTTCGCACGCCACAGCCAACGAAACAGTCAATGTAAATAAGGTCACATGGGCGATCGTCGCCCAATCGAGGGTGGGAAAACCAATGGCAGTTTTATCGACGATATCTGCATAAGAGAAAGAAAGAAAGAAAGAAAGGCAAAGAGAAAGAAAGAAAGAAAGAAAGAAAGAAAGAAAGAAAGAAAGAAAGAAAGAAAGAAAGAAAGAAAGAAAGAAAGAAAGAAAAGGCATTCTTTAAGGCCAAACTAAGGCCCGTGGGTATTCCTCTACCAATAGGGCCGCGGCCAGTTGGTTTGCGAGGGCCACCACCGTCATCCACGAACACCAGCTCCATGCGCAAGTGTGGAGCATAATCCCTACACCTGTGCCGAAGCTCTACAATCTATTCATTGCCTATAGCTACTTGAAAGAAAAAAAAAGAAACAGCGCAAAAGACGACGGACGTGGGAAGAACAGACACCACAAGCGCTGATTCGAAACTGATCGTTTATTCACAAAGCGCAGAATAAGTACACACTGACAAAACCACAAAAGAGAAGAAATCAATGAGGCGCGTCTAGATATGAAAACTCCATTTCATACAGGACAACTGGTGCTCGTTCTTAAAGATATGGGAGGTCTTCCTTGCTAACTGATTAGGATGCAGAAACAAAATTGTAGCTTGGTTTAACGCAGAAATTAAAAACGTGTCAGATTTGCAGGGAATGTTGAAATAAACAGCTTAACCCTCTTAGCGCTGCATGTTACTGTCGGGCTTGGGCACCCTTTTGAATTTCTTGTGTGAACATAAACGTGACGATCGATGTTGCTCCAGAAGCATTTGAAAGATTTGAGGACTCTGTGATAACTATAATGTTTCGTTTCGCTAATGAAGACAATGAACGTACAAGAAATAAAAAGGCTTTTTAAGATCATCAACGCAGAGAGGAGGGGAAAACGGTCTCTCCTGTCTGTCCACTTGCGCCCAAGCGAGAAATTTGACATACGAGTAGAAAACAAGGCTGAAATATATTTTTTCGACGAAAAAAGGCCAAGAAAGACATGACCCACAACAACGAAGCATCAACCCCTACGCCAACATGTCACAAGCCACACGAGGCTCTCCTGCTCAATAGCGGCTGCTGGGCGATAAAATCATCGCTGTGAAACATACGTGCCCTCTTCACGCACGCTCCATGGCCTACTCAAGTTAGGATTGGAAAACATTTCGCCAGAAAAGGCGAAATGCAGTTGATCCGTGCTAGGCGGCTGTCCGTCCACGAATGACAGCGACCCGAGTAGCCCATTGAATGGCCCGGGTTTGAACGGCCAGGTCTGAGCTGACCGACACGGCCTCCCATTGCTCGATAGCAGCAACTTGTATTAGAGATTCCGGTGGCGGCTCCTCTTTAAAGTTCCACAATATGTGATCGTACGTGGATATTTCGCTCCGGGTCGTAATGACCGGGATAGATTTTGATATAAGTAAGGAGTCATGAAGGATCGCGTCTGGAGTCGCCTCCAGGTGGTCTCCTGCTTCTTATCTAAGGTTTTGTCTGGAGGGGGAACAACTCCCTTTCTAGTTTAAAACGATTAGTAATGTCGGGCTATACAAATTAACGGATGCGATTTGAACGTCCCGCCGTCACGCGCACAGCGAACGTATGGCGCCCTCACGTGTGTACTCCGTTAACGTATGCCGCGCTTTCCGCGGCTGCTGTCAACGTGTTCACGGCGAAGCGCACGGTTTTAGCAGGTGTTCAAGGATAGCCCTCGGCTGACCTTACCGCGGTTTAGAGCTCTAACGCAGACGATTCTCGAAGTAACTAGCGAACGCTTCAAAAAAAAAAATCGATAAAGTGGTTAGAAAATATAACTGCTGCTCCCGATCTGCCGGCCGGGGGTCGTGGCGTTCCCCTGTAATCCAGCTGCTTGGAGGCGAGGTCTAGTGGACGGGCTGATACCGGGAGTCCTGGGCCGCGGTCGCCCATGTTGACGGGGCGTCCGCGCTAAGCGGGGCGTCGATATGGTCCCCCCGGCGGAGGCCGGCGGCGACCAGGTCGCCTAAGGAGGAGCGGACCGGCCCAGGGCGGAGACGCAGCAGGCAAAAGCTCCCGCGTGTCGCAGTAGTGGGATAGCGCCCCGGAATGGGTCCCGCGGTGCAGCCCGGAGGTCAGATCCGGACCTAGATCTTTTTGCTAGCGTCCGCTTTCTTTATATGACGTTTTGTTTTTTCCAGAGTGAGATTCATTCTCTGCTCATTCCTCAACAGGCGTGCTCACTTAAATTTGAAAACTAAACATTTTGACAGATTTGCCTGTCTGGTTGGGTTTGAAGACTGGTAATAAACTATACATCTCCAACCAAAAATTTTAACTTTAACCCAACGTTTCGAAGCCGACTCGGCTCCTTCATTAGGGGTGATTGAGGCCAGTAGCTAGCGTCCTTTAAGTATAGAGCGGAGGAAGGGGTCAAAGGAACAACAGCTGTGTTGACGGCCCCTCCTCCCCTCCATACTTAAAAGACGCTAGCTACTGCCCTCAGTCACCCCTGATGGAGCCGAGTCGGCTTCGAAACATTGGGTTAAAGTTAAAATTGTTGGTTGGAGATGTACAGTTTATTATAGATCACTTAAATTTGCGCCCTTTCTGATGAGCGTACTCACTTCGTACAAAAATCTCTTGCAAATATTTCAAAGAACGCGCGAAATGAACATCTAAAGATGATTTTTCTTTTTTTAATTTTTTTTTGCCTACTGGAGCATCGACAGAATGTGCGATGGTCAGCGTAACCAAGGCGAAGGATCGAGCACTAAGGAAGTATACACGAGCATCTGGAGCACGCGTCCACAAAAGACGGTCGATCGCTCAGCGGTGACTCACTGGGTACGTTTCCGTTGAGCGGCCGTGCACAAGCGTACCTTCCCATAGCCAAAATTCGAGGGAGGTCCGTTAGCGGCGTGTACGAGACTAAGAAAACCCAGTTGCAAAATTTGT
The DNA here is from genome assembly GCF_052857255.1 of Amblyomma americanum. Lineage (NCBI taxonomy): Eukaryota > Metazoa > Arthropoda > Arachnida > Ixodida > Ixodidae > Amblyomma > Amblyomma americanum. Next base: position 51,162,469 of record NC_135503.1, on the reverse strand, counting down.
TCCTAGGTTTCCTCAAGCAGAACTTTGTGTCGTGTCTTGAAAGTACCTAAAAGTTAGTTTAATTGGTCCTGCTTGTTGCTGGCAAAAGAATATGGCCAGACTGTGCTTGTAACTGCCCGCACCTTAAGGCGACAACTGTATTTGAGGTTGTGCACCTTATATATGTTCTGCATGGTCACCTGGGATAGAACCGTTGTTCCAGCACTCATTGAGGTACTGCTTATGTTGCAGTCACATAGCAACAGAAGAACACCTGCAAATGACCTTCTAGCGTCTCCCTCACAGGAGGCTTCGGCTCCTGAAGGAGCCGGACGAGAACACGCAAGCCAAGCTTGTGGAATGGATGGGAGAGGTCGCCACTGATCCAGTACCATTGATCAATAAAGTTTCTCCAAGCCAAGCATGGTCACCTGCCATGGGGTGGCGGGATTACTGCTGAGAACAAAGGAATGGCTGCAATAAGGCACGTGGAGTGAAAAAGGTGGGCACAGCCTGAGGCTATAAATCTATGTGCTTTTCTTGTGCAATAAACAGTTGGAAGTTGGCACCTGTCCGTTGTCTCCTTCTCTTTTGTCTGCGTGAATTTATTTGCGCCAAGGTTTATTTTCCTAGTTTCAAAATTTAATCAGGTCTAACAAAATAGAGATGTGCACCGTTTTTGAAAGCTTCGCTATCTATGCCAGGAACTGCAAAAAGTGTCCGTAGCTAATGACTGCAAGAGATTACAACAGATTCCATGCAGCATATTAGGAGTCACTTGGTGAAGACACCTACACAAGGTAATTATTTGCAGCTATTCGTGCTACATTCAGAAACCTACTGCAGAATTTCAATGGCCACACCATGTGCTCCCGCTAGAAAACGAATTTCATTTCGTTGCTCCCTGAGAGTTGTGCACATCATTTCTATTTATTGAATTACTACATTGATGCGCCATGCTACCATTTGTAGCTACATCCATCAGCTTCAATGAAAGCAATCATATATATATGTAAGGATGAGAGTGTGTCAATCCATAACTATTTTTGAAATGATAATTCTTAAAAGCTCCAAATTAGGGCTGCAGCCACACAGCGTGTGCAGTTGCTTTTCTTATATTCAGGCATGAAATAGTCAAGCCCACTCGTTATAATGGCCCCAGTTATAACGAATGCTCGCTTATTACGAATGACAGTGGAGGTGCCGTCAAAATAGGCATGAAGGCTATATGGCAGTGCATATCAGATCAAAAAGTGTTCCCCCCAGGACCCACAGCAACCACGCAGTCTGAGGTGCTAGTGTTGCTGTGGCCCAGGTGCCCTCCCTTGACAGAGTAACTAGGGAGGGTGGAACATCACAGGAAACAAACCCACGGAGAGTCCCCAAATAACTCTGACAGGGAGCGAGGTGACAAGGGCTCACGTTGCCCGAACAGAACTTTCCAAGAGAACACTGTATGCTTTATAGGCGCGATCAGCGCGCATGAGGCAGGAGCTGATCGTTGCCGCTTTTCGCCACATCGATGATGGTGCTGCTGCACAGGCAAAGCGCAAATAAAAACCTTTCAGATTTTCTCAGCCAGTTTTCCTCATGACCTTGCTTGCCTGGACAAGATTAGGTTCACAAGCTCATGTCAGCCAGTGAATGATCAACAGAGTACAGACAGAGACTGCAACATTTCTATTCGTTTAATTGTCCAGTGGATGACAACCGGGTACAAGAAAACTCAGGCGTGTAGAAAAACAAAACAAGAGAAATTGAATTAATCTCATACTTAACACACAACGGCAACAGACAAAGCATGGCATCACGCCAACTCGTACATATCCTTTATTTACAATTGTACTTGATGCCGCTGATCACAGAAACAGTTTTTCGTAACCTCACTACAAAAACAAGTGCAGAAAACAAACTGCCACCGCATAATACAATTGAATCATCGATGCGCTTTCTTTTATTTTATTCGCCTTAAGTTGCATCCCTCTCATGAGAGTTGGAAATTGCACGCTATCGTTCCTTGGAGAGAGTTCCTATCCCTTCCAAAAATCCCTAAACGGCTACTCAAGAGCAAAATGGTTGAAAAGAGTTCACACCTTTCCATGGAAGAACTGTTTGCTCACAATCTGCACAGTGAAGACAAGGGTCTAAAGAACCAAGTGGGAAAAGCTGCAGCATTTGTAGTCTACTGGGAGATAAGAACAGAACAGCATTGTGAAGAGTGCCTCTATACGGCTTGGCAAATTGCATATATGGGTTTCAAAGCCTCTTCTAGAAAAATACCTCGGGTCACCTTTAGTAAGAAAAAAAGTTAAAAATAAGAAAAGGAAGAAACAAAGGAAAAGGTATGCTGTATTTTAGACCCCTGCATCTTGCCTTCACTGACCTCACCATCATAACACTGATCCCCAAGAAATACAATACAGGAAACGGCAAAACACTACAGAAAAGTTTGTGTGGAACCACTTAAACAGTCAACATTTCTGATGCTACATATATACACATCGTACACATCCAGTTGTGGTGGTGGTGGTGCTGGTGATTCTGCTGCCTGGCGGGACTGTGTGGTGGTTGGTGGTGCGCATTACTTTTTTTTTTTTGCTCTGCATGTGAAACAAACACTAAGGGAAGATAGAAGAAATAACAGAGCAAAAGAACAAGGCTTGAACACTTTTTAGAAATCAACATAAAAATAAAACAAGAAAGCAAAGGAAAGGAGCACACAGCAGTGGAATCAAGATACAACCTTCCTACCGAGGAGTGTACGTACAGGGCAGCAAACCACAGCAGTCGTCAACTTTCGACGCATCTCCCTTAAGGAAACCGTGCTAGATGCCAACGAAAACATTCGAAACGATGAATGTGGAGCGACACACTGAGACACACTGACGCTCTCACTTCACTTGCTACAAGAGAAAAAAAATGGGCAGGGGGGGATTCAAATAAGCCTTATCAATACTGGTCACACAAGGCTGCATGGACACTACATAGGCCAATGACAGCCAACAAGAGGTATCTCAGAGTTAGTCAGCTAATGAAATACTCTTGTGCAAGGTGACATATCTCAGACATCCAAGTACATAAAAAACTATCAAGTGAACTGCCTGGTTACAGGCCGCAGTTCATAATGAAGGATATTGTATTAAGAATAAGGGCTACAAGGTCCTTCGTTGCAGCATCCGTTAACTAAAAGACAGATATATTCAACTGTCTGTATAAAACCTATGTCTGCACAACAGCCGAGCTGTGACAGCAAATGGTCACTGCCAAAGCAGCCACCAGCAACACTTCGCTGTCTAGACACACAGTTTTTGCTTTTTTCTTTTGCTTTTGCGAGATTCTACATGTCTCTTTATAGTCATATACAAGTCAACAGGAAAGAAAGACAGCGATGAGTTTTGTTGCGTAGGCTGCTATAAGACCACTTGCAGTTATTAAGGTTAGAAAAAGTTGCCAACGCAATCCTGACATGCATATTATTTTGATCATGCTCACTACTGGAACAGCACTATGAGCCCTTTTGATTGCTTGCTTGTTAGACATGTTTACCAAAACCTTACCAAAGGACTTCCCTTTAGAAACTTTCATTTTATGGTCAAAGTGCCACACAAGAACGCACCCACATCTGAGGTTAAGAGAAAAAGCAAATAAGCGTGACTGAACACGTCATTTCTGCAAACAGAGTAAACCTTAATTAAATTATGCTCTTGCATTCTCCACGCGACAAAAATCTTTGGCCAACCTTCGGTAAGTGCGATTTGCACCGAGACAGTATAAAAATGAAAGTGAAAGCAGGAAAGGACTGCCTATTGCTAACCGGCATTGTACGGGCAAGGTTCCAGCTTGCTTTTTTTCGTTTGCCTCTAGCATGCTCCCTCCACAACACACAGAGTCTGCATGCAAAGCTTCCAAGCCTCTCACTACAACTTGTTTGCATTCTGCTAAGCCAGCCTGCGCTCTTACACTTGGCGACAAAAGAGGCAATACTTGAGAGTATGCAATATGTAAAGAGTGCATGCAGTAAAGGTAACTCTCTCTCTATAGCACTATAACTGGCCAGCTGCCATTGTGTTATGTCAGTACTGTTTGAGCCACTTCAGTTATGAATAGCAAGCAGGTCGAAGCCGTTTAAGGTCCCTCAAGAGGAGAAGTACAGGACACGGATCAATTTACGCAGCTTTTGCTCTCACTGCCTCAACCGCCCGATGCAACCTCCCCGCTTCTGAGAGATGCGTCGAAAGCGTGAGCGACCAAGCTGGCGTTTGTCACCCTGTTGCAAAATCACAGAGTGGAGGCACACACCGAGAGAGCAAGAGAGAGAGGCGGGGGGGTGGTTCGGAGACCTCCTCCTCCTTCCCTTAAAACTGGTACCACTTTTTATCCTTGTACTTGTTCATGAGCTGGTGCGTAGTGTTGGCAAAACTCTCAGCTTCAGACATCATGCGAGCGGTGCGCTCCTCCAGCTGCGTGAGGGCCTCGCCACGTTCGTTCAGCCCCTGAGAACAGCAAGGGAGGCACAAATCAATCGCAACCACGCAATCACTGCAATGGGTGCCTAAGACAGATTCCAGAGCTAGTTTCACAAATTGCTCTCAAAAGATGGAGCCAAAATTTTATCAAACTAACTGCGAGGGGGTAGAATCAAAAATGAATGAAGCCTGATATGTTCTGGGCATGGCCTTAGGTGCATTTGGTGCTCTATGATGCTGGCTGAATAGGCATGCACTAAAAGGATGCTTCTGAATAATAAAGGATACAAGACAGCTTGTTCTACTCGCATGTTTTTCTCTACTTCCTGAATGATCTACACATTACACTATACAGTAAAGATTTACTTGAAATCACACCACACTTAAACTGTAGCAAAAACCTTGCTAATATGCACCCGATTGAACACACAGTCACAGCATAAACATGGGTGTGATGAGTCCGCTAACCACTCAGCCATTGAAACTAATGTATTTGCTCCCTGATTGCCAGTCTCACTGGCATTGCACCATGTCACGAAATGCTGTCTGCCCTCCTTCAAGACACTGTCCATGCAAAAAACGGCAATCTTGCTGCTTACTCTTGAGATGCAAACCATTGATATGGCACAAAGATGCATGGAAGGCAGAGCACAAATTGAAGGTTTCACACTGACCCATCTGCCTATTACTTCCAGCCTTATCACAAATTCCATGCTTATGACCCTGCACAGCTTTCACGAGTTGGATATAAGCTGTTGCAGCATGTGCAGCATGAACTGAAATTACCATAACTATGAGTCAAGTGCAGTTGGTAATAAAGGCATGTTTCACTTTGGCACTCCTTAAGAATTGGTGTTGACAGCCACAATTTGCAACTGGCAAGTCATTGCAAGTCATGAAAGCTCCCAGCAAGACTGTTGACTAGCCTACTCAACACATTTACTTCAAACCTAAATGAACTGCACATCACCCTGCACAAGCCATGCAGCACACTGATGCGGTACGGACTACTCACTGCATGATTAAACACTTGCAGTGATCACAGCTTTCTCAAGTGGTTTTCGAAAGCTGCTGACAATGCTAGCAAAGACCGCTAGTATTACGACAGATGGACTTCACCAATCAGTATTTGGGGAACATGATACAGGCTGCTCCTAATCGGTTACAGTGCAATTCAGTTGAGCTATAAAGATGAACAACTGATCGGTGTGGTTTTAAGTGACTTTGGAACTATGCTCACTTTTTGTCACTGTGACTACCACAAGACACGCAAGTTTGCCCGCCAATGGTTGACTCAAGCTGGCTTCTAAGTCTGACCCTCATGTGATGTTCTGATTGCAAGGCAGCAAAGAATAAAATACTGGCTCTTCACCTCACACACAAAAACAAACCTTGCATGTATGTGCTACCTAATAAGGGCTGTTACTTAGCATCTGTATTGTTCCTGATATGCAAGCACGAAATACTTTGCCATAGTCGGTAAATCCATACTACCACTTGGTGTCTACTACAATTTTCTACTCCCGCATTTCACTCATAGCTGTACATAGCTAGCGCTTCACATGACAATTTATGCTAAAAGGCTAATGCTGCACTCAGTGCTCACAATGCTGGATAAAGAGAGGAATATAAATACTAATTTCAAATGCTAATAGTGAATGACCAGAAAGCTGTTTTACGAGCACTGGTTACAAAACAAATTATCACATATTAATGTTTGCCCTTGGAAGTTCCTAGCCAAACCTACAATACCTCACATGCCATATAACAGTACATGTCCAGTGCATTTTAACAGCATAGCTGGTAAAGCGGGTAGATCCCTTAGTTTTCTTCAACCTATATTAAGTCAGGTTAGCAAAGTTAGAGAGGCAGCCCATTCTGAAATACATATGCCCATCCAATTTGGGATCAGATTTACAACATTTATATAGATACATTTGAACGTATCCAATCTGTTCCAATCTGTGTCCAATCATGAAGAAGAGACTGGGCTGTGCTCCAATGAGTGAACCCCGTACGGCTCTCCGTTTAAAACCGTTTTACTCAATTTATTGTAACCTTATAGAAATTTCATCCTCATCCAATTTTTACCAGCTGCATTACGTATCTTCCAGAGTTGATTGTTACAAGGTCCAACCACATAGTGCTACACCAAACATTTTCCACCATTCTTTTTTCGTGCGAACCATTAGTGAAAGGAACTCACTTCCATGGGATGTAGTGAGCCTGAACACTGTGGACTTATTTTATAAAGCTTTGCGTCCCTCGCAATATTGGCACGTAAGCGCTGTGGGTTTTCTTTGAATAAAAAGTCCTCAAAATGAATTTTCATTTTCATAGCCTCCATGATGACCTGTAACTCCAAAACGACCATTCTGTTTTGAAAAGCAGCAAGTGAGAGATTCTGCAAATATCTCTTTCCCCAACTCACCTGTCTGGCCCTCATGACTTCTCCAGCCAGTGTGCCGGCCTGTGCCCTCATGGCTTCTACGTTGCCAGTATTTCCAGGAATGTGACGAGCAATGGTCTTTGAAGGCTTGCCACTTGCCTCACCAACTGCAAACAGTGCAAGACCACAAGGCAACAAGTCAGAAAGAAATAATTTGAAATATTATCTTTTTTTTTCAACAATGAGACTTCCTCTCATGCAAGGGCAGGTGCTATGATAATAATAATAATAATAATAATAATAATAATAATAATAATAATAATAATAACAATAATAATAATAATAATAATAATAATAATAATAATAATAATAATAATAATAATAATAATAATTGGTTTTGGGGGAAAGGAAATGGCGCTGTATCTGTCTCATATATCTTGGACGCCTGAACCGCGCCGTAATGGAAGGGATAAAGGAGGGAGTAAAAGACGAAAAGGCGCCTTAGCGTTTTGCCTCCATAAAAACGCAGCCGCCGCGGTCGGGTTCGAACCCTGGAACTCCGGATCAGTAGCCGAGCGCCCTAACCACAGAGCCACCGCGGCGGGTAGGTGCTATGGTGCAAAATGCTGATCTGTGCTGTTGCTAAGAGTAACTAAGAAAAATTGGTAGGGACACTCAAGCTCTGTGTTAAGGGTATGATGCAATAGAGTAATGGGTTAATCCGTATACATGCAAAATTGGTCATTCTCTACTTTATGTTCATTGATCCCTGAGAGTCCTCATACCACTCCTGGCCCAGTGGTGCAGCGGCGATGCGCCACTGCCCTACGAATGGCAATTGCTGCCACTGGGAGGCCTTATGCGACCCAGGTTGATCTTCCTGACCGACCAATTATTAAATTAACTGCCACCTGGCATGGTGGGCAGTTGGGTCACAATCTGGTGGGCAGGTTTTGATGATGCCACAAGGGGTCACATGACCTAGGTGGCCCACATGCCTCCTAGGTTGGTTCTCTGGGGATTTTTCACGGATTTTTCACTGACGGTCAATGACGCCGCTACCAGATTTTCTGAGACACAAGCTGGTTAACTTTATCGCGTTCATATGAAATGCTTTGCTGTGGTCAGCTTAGTATTCACAAGCCTGTGCAAAAAATAATTTTACAGCAGGTCTGATGCCAAGCAAAGACACTGCTGCATCGCATGTTTCATCATTGCTAAACTCCGTACAGTAAGTTCCCCTGGTCAATCGCAAGCGACTCCCTCTCGATGAGCAAGAACACATTCACCAGGTTGATTCAACATGCGACCTCGCTATGCAAATGGACTAACCCATTAATTAAAACATGCTGTACCAATTTGATCAGACCAATGAGTGTTCTGGATTGATTAGTACATTTCTCCATGATTTGATCTTTTAGTGCATCAGGTTGTATGCCCCAGACTGTCAGTTAAGCACCATTAATCAGTAACTTTCTCAGCATGACCTTTAAGACCATGAATATGGGCAGACATCCAGGCTCCGTTGCAAAACTTATGGCTTCAGCACCACTGTATTTTTTGAGCCCCCCCAAATGCTGCCTCTGAGCAGGGGCAGCCAGCAATGCCCTCGCAGTGGATGTGCACTCACACAGCTCTTCTCGATCCAACACACTTGGTCCGCCTCCAAACAGTCCCTTGAAGAAACTTTGCTTCGGTGCTTCAGGCATATCCTTGTTCAGGAATATGGTACCAAGCATCTCTTGCAAGTTGGCACTGCAGGGCACAAGTGCACCAGTTATGTATGGCCCAGTGCTGAGAAACACTGCTCCCCTGGTGACAACTATAGCAAACTGCCTCCAAACACTCTTTCCGTTTTCTTTGAGTGTTACCGTACTGCAAGCAAACCCCATCAGAGTGCAGAGGTAAATGGTGAGGTAGAAGCCTGTGTTGCTACTTTTCCATACCAATATAACTGATACATTCAAGGAAGGTTTTGGGGTTTGAACAAACTTTAGAACATTAAACGTACAGGTATACCAAAATTTCATTCACGAAAGGGAAGGGAAAGTGTTTACAGTTACGAAAATAGAATCTATGGCCAGTGAAAAACCTGGACCCATAATCCATGGGTAAAACATTTTTCCCCCAGCCTAATCTGTACCCGAATGAGAACCTTGCATATAACAGTTTTCCAGAGCAAAAAACTGAACATATTGCATAGGAGCCAACGGATATCTTGAACATATTCTACAGCAGTGTTTGCAGTTATTTGTTGACTGTAAGTTTCCTTCACTTCTTGCCATTTCCACGGCATATGGTGTACCCTAAAATATATCTGAAAAGCACATGTTAGAAGCCAGCTGCCAAAAATCAGGTACTGACCTGATGCCTTATTGGCATCACCATGCTAACGATGCTAACAATGCTAACGATGCACAACTCAAGAGCCTGTTTACACTCCAAATGGCACCTGATATGCACAATGCTTTGACAGCATATACACAATGGCAGGTAGGACCAGCATAGATATAGAAATTCAGCCCATGCAAATGGCAGTTAGGTGACCAAATAATTGCAATAAATCAAATAAACGTTTGATTTGCAGAACAGCTCCTTTTGAACAACCTGCCATCTGTATTTATGAAAATAATGAACAAGAATGTAGCTTTCATGTCCTGCAGCAAAATTTTTACTGGCAGAACTAGCTCAGAAAAAAACCAGGCCTACAAAACAATTTCCAAAAATACCCGGTGTGTGCCCAATTTTGCATTTAAAAAGAAACAAGCTCAATTTTTACCCTCAAATTTAGAAGAAACGAAAATAACTGACCCTAAATGAAATTTTTTATAGATACTATTGTAAATATGTTTAGCCCTGCAAAACCGTGTCATGTCATAATGCCATGGCATGGTACCAAAGTTCCTGACATGCAATAATTATGTACTAGTTATGAGCCAATTCATTCATCATCAAGGAGAAAAGCTTACCAGAAATCAGAAGAAATGGTGAACTTCTGCAGTTCTGATGGGGAGCACAAGAACATTCCATGCCCATTCTTGCTAAAGCAAAAGGTCCTTGCAATTCTGCGAAAGGATGCAAAATCCAATGAATTGATGAGTTCAGAAACACCGACGAAGATGTGTTCCAACACCTAAATTCTGCCCACTCGCCACAATAAGCTAAACTGCCAGAGCTCGCCGCAATGATATGACTGACCTCGGCAGTGAAATACTACACTGACTGTGCAAAAAAATCGGGCAAGAAAAATGATGTAACACCACATACCTCATGTCGACAAGTGGCAGGAAGTCTGTCTCATAAAGTGGCTTAAGGCTAGGAAGGCTATACACAACAATGTTGCCATTTGCAATGTAACACACAAGACAAGCAGTATCTGCAAATAAAAGGAACAAAATAAAACAAAACATTAGCACATAAGATCTATTTGGGCACACTTTCACAGGAGAAACAAACTTCACAGGCACCTCTACACTCTTCTTTCTAGCTGGCATTTTAGCCTCAACAATTACATAGCACTTCTCTTTAAGACACAGTTCCATGCAGGCACACACATACAAGCTCACAAAGATGACACGTTTTCATACCCAACAATGAAGCTGACCTTGTATGAGCCATGATGCTGGTGTTTTTATTATGGCAATGTTATCATGCTTCGGTGCACAGTAAACTTGAATAAAGTAATGTAAATGTGATGTAAAGCTTTATTCTGATACATACAATATGTCCTGACACAGGCTACACTGCGCTTTTTGAACAGACAGTGGTTTTGGTACCTTGGCTTCTTTTTAGTCATACACATATATGTGTGAAAAAGAAAACATGAAACCTGTTTATGTCAGTAATACAACCTAATCCAGCTATGTTTGCCATTTATAGCACACAAGAGACTAGCTATGCTGCAGTAATAGTTCGGTGAAACCACCCAAAAATCAAGTCTCTGGAAACCAAGGGACCTTGGTTTTCAATGGACCAACTCCAGCGAACAATGCGCGGCCACCAAAGGCACAGACAAACTCGAACTAGCAATCACTCCTCACTCTGGCTATAAATCAATAGGTGTCGTCAGTATAGTGTAAAGACAGGAAGGATGCAGAAACTTTATATTTGTTCACATTTATGCCTTTGACATAGTATAGCAACACAGCAGTAATGTGGTGCTCACGATCACAGGGTGGGGTTGGCGGTTTGGGCAGTCAGCCGCAACAATAAACGAGGAAAATGTATTAATTCCCTTATTCAACCCCAGAGTTTCGCTAAGCTAGCCACAAACTAGAATAAAAAGATTAGTGCACACAGCAGGCACAGGATCAGGTGCTTACAGCAGACTGAAGAAAAGCCACATTACATGGTTAGATTACGCAATTAGACAAAAACCCGTAGGGACAGGCGATTATTAGTTTGTTTTTGAAAAGGGCTACTCGGAGGTCTCACCAATGCTCTTGATGGAGAGCACCTCGGCACACACGACAAACGATGTTTCCGTGAGGGTAGCCTTGTACAGGCAGGTCTGGGAGGGCAGGGCCACAATGCGTGCCTGCTTCTCAGAGGCCATCACCACAAACTGCGTGTCACGAGGTTCCAGTGACTGGGACGTCGTGGGCGAAATGCGAGCGCCCCGCGACGGCATGCTGCGCAACCGCCGCTCATCCCGCTCACGTGAGTCCGGTCGGTCTTTCCACTGCTCGCTCAGTGGAAGCATCAACACACCACTGCTGTCCAGGAACGAGATGGACAGGATCGGACCCTTCAGGCGAAATATGCTCCCTGTTCAGAAGGGAATAGGAAAGTCATTGCTGAAAGCAATATTAAGTAAAGAAAAAGAAACAAGTCTGTAGCCACTGTATCTGGTCTCAAAGGCATGAAAGGAATGCGTCTGGCTTGTGGATGGGTAAATAGAAAAAAAAAAGCAGAAAAAGAGGGTGAGGATACAGTATCCCAGCCTTTTTTTACTTGTGAGGACACGTTTTAAAATCTAGAAGACCAAGGAAAATTGAGGTTGCAATCAGTTCTAATAATATGAAGTTCAAATCAAGCAAGTTCGAACTATAGAAAGAGTGTATGTAGTTTGTCTAGCCCAGGCAACAGATGGGATAAGAAGCAATGGTATGAGGGAGAGAGATGTTAAAAAAGATTTTTGCTAACCCCTGGCATCTGCCATCACCAGGGCGGCGTGCCCCGCGGAAATAAAGGATAGCAGGCAGTTTGAAAAAGTGAAATGATAGAGGTGAGAAGCAGTAAGAAAGGATAGAGAGAAAGGTAACAATACAGTTGTATGGAAAATTCGTTTTTGGGGAAAGGAAATGACGCAGTATCTGTCTCACATATCCACCACTGGCTCCCTGTATATGCGCACCCTCATTCCTGCTTTGATACATGTGGAGGTTGTGAGAGAGAGAGATGTGGCCTGAATGCATTAGCGGTGACAGCATTGTGGCTGACATGCGGCACTCGCGATCAACCATTAACTGCATGCCTCCTCCCAGGGCGGCAGGGAGGGCGCGCTGCCTATCCAGTATGCGGACTGCAATCAAAGCCGGACTGCAATCAAAGCCGGCTTTTGCAGTTGGACACCAACGCCACATACATGAAAGCGAGATTGAAGTCTCCCCTGACCCACGAACCGGTTGTGTGCCTCTCCTTTTGTGAAAATGAACGGCCTTTGCAAAGTTGTCAACCCTTTGCAAAGTTGTCAACGCCAATGAACTCTATGAATGCCATCTGGTCACTTGTGTTGTTTGGTTTTTGAGGAAAGAAAATGGCACAATAACTGTCTCACATATCTCGGTGGACACCTGAACCATGCTGTAAAGGAAGGGATAAAAGAGGGAGGGAAAGAAGAAAGAGAAAACTGAAAATTGAAAGTTGGATTTTGAGATGCGCAGCAGGGGAACACCTGTGGCTCAGTGTTACTAGTGGCACATGCTCACTAGTGACTAGGGAGCGAGAGAGAGAGAGAGAGAGAAATATCCCTGGGGAGGCATGTTGTGATGTCATGTGCCTCCTGAGAGCACCGCCAGGGTGAAGTCGCAAGTTTGCGGCCAGTAAAGCATTCGCTTTAAAAAAAAAAATGGGCCAGTAAACAAGTGACAAGCCTAGACAAGATGTGCGCTAAATCAAATTCAACTCACCGCTTGGAGAAGCAATTACAGGTTGCGTATGCCTCGATTCTGTGGGCACACTCAGGGAGACAGCAAGTACAGATCCGAGCTGGGTGCCGACCCAAAGACTAGCGGACATTGATGTGTCTGTGCAAAGCGAACAAAGAGAGCCGATCACTAAACATCAGAAGATGAGCACTTTCAGAGCAAAAAAAAAAAACTCAGAGCACACACTTCATGCGTTTGATGGTAAACCTGCTTCCCCTGCATTAGCGTAGATATAAATGCAAAAGAAGCAGCAGCAGCTCTACTCACCACTTTTTCGACAGAAGGCTTCGGCGTAGCTAAGACAAAGGATTGCTTCAGAACTAATATTTTCTAAACTTGACATGCTTGAGCTTCGTGACCGTGAGAAGGAGCTGTCCAGTTTGTCTGAAACAGATGGTGCAAGGTGATTAGGCGTCCAACCAGTCAAGCAAATGGAGCCTATTACAAGGGGTAAGATGCTCTACTTATGGGAGGGATGTGCACCTACTCCTGCTTTTCGTATACAGCATGCAGTTGCTTCCTGTTGCAAGAGGGGATAGTGCTATGTACAGTAACTAGGTCTTTGTGCCAGAGGGCCAACCTAACAGAAAAGCTCCCCTCTGGTAAGGTGTTCCTCGCCAAAGGAGACCTCATGTGAAAGGTGTCAGCTAGAATCAAACAACGGTGT